>NW_027617010.1:0-158985 GCF_964187855.1 Myxine glutinosa
TGCACTTGTGTTAGTGTTGAAAAACCACTTTTCGCACTTGTGTTGGTGCAGGAAACCACTTTTGCACTTGTATTAGTGTGGAAAAACCACTTTTCGCACTTGTGTTAGTGTTGAAAAACCACTTTTCACACTTGTGTTAGTGTTGAAAAACCACTTTTCGCACTTGTGTTGGTGCAGGAAACCACTTTTGCACTTCTATTAGTGTGGAAAAAACACTTTTTGCACTTGTGATAGTGTTGACAAACCACTTTTCGCACTTGTGTTAGTGTTGAAAAACCACTTTTCGCAACTTGTGTTGGTGCAGGAAACCACTTTTGCACTTGTATTAGTGTGGAAAAAACACTTTTTGCACTTGTGATAGTGTTGAAAAAACACTTTTTGCACTTGTGTTAGTGTGAAAAACCACTTTTCGCACTTGTGTTTGTGCAGGAAACCACTTTTGCACTTGTCTTAGTGTGGAAAAAACACTTTTTGCACTTGTGATAGTGTTGAAAAACCACTTTTGGCACTTGTGTTGGTGTTGAAAAACCACTTTTCGCACTTGTGTTGGTGCAGGAAACCACTTTTGCACTTGTATTAGTGTGGAAAAAACACTTTTTGCACTTGTTATAGTGTTGAAAAAACACATTTTGCACTTGTGTTAGTGTTGAAAAACCACTTTTCGCACTTGTATTAGTGTTGAAAAACCACTTTTCGCACTTGTGTTGGTGCAGGAAACCACTTTTGCACTTGTATTAGTGTGGAAAAAACACTTTTTGCACTTGTGATAGTGTTGAAAAACCACTTTTCACACTTGTGTTAGTGTTGAAAAACCACTTTTCGCGCTTGTGTTGGTGCAGGAACCACTTTTGCACTTGTATTAGTGTGGAAAAAACACTTTTTGCACTTGTGATAGTGTTGAAAAAACACTTTTTGCACTTGTGTTAGTGTTGAAAAACCACTTTTCGCACTTGTGTTTGTGCAGGAAACCACTTTTGCACTTGTATTAGTGTGGAAAAACCACTTTTCGCACTTGTGTTACTGTTGAAAAAACACTTTTTGCACTTTTGATAGTGTTGAAAAAACACTTTTTGCACTTGTGTTAGTGTTGAAAAACCACTTTTTGCACTTGTGTTAGTGTTGAAAAACCACTTTCGCACTTGTGTTGGTGCAGGAAACCACTTTTGCACTTGTATTAGTGTGGAAAAAACACTTTTTGCACTTGTGATAGTGTTGAAAAAACACTTTTTGCACTTGTGTTAGTGTTGCAAAACCACTTTTCGCACTTGTGTTAGTGTTAAAAAACCACTTTTCGCACTTGTGTCAGTGTTGAAAAACCACTTTTCGCACTTGTGTTGGTGCAGGAAACCACTTTTGCACTTGTATTAGTGTGGAAAAAACACTTTTTGCACTTGTGATAGTGTTGAAAAACCACTTTTCGCACTTGTGTTGGTGCAGGAAACCACTTTTGCACTTGTATTAGTGTGGAAAAAACACTTTTTGCACTTGTGATAGTGTTGAAAAACCACTTTTCGCACTTGTGTTGGTGCAGGAAACCACTTTTGCACTTGTATTAGTGTGGAAAAAACACTTTTTGCACTTGTGATAGTGTTGAAAAAACACTTTTTGCACTTGTGTTAGTGTTGCAAAACCACTTTTCGCACTTGTGTTAGTGTTAAAAAACCACTTTTCGCACTTATGTCAGTGTTGAAAAACCACTTTTCGCACTTGTGTTGGTGCAGGAAACCACTTTTGCACTTGTATTAGTGTGGAAAAAACACTTTTTGCACTTGTGATAGTGTTGAAAAACCACTTTTCGCACTTGTGTTGGTGCAGGAAACCACTTTTGCACTTGTATTAGTGTGGAAAAAACACTTTTTGCACTTGTGATAGTGTTGAAAAACCACATTTCGCACTTGTGTTAGTGTTGAAAAACCACTTTTCGCACTTGTGTTGGTGCAGGAAACCACTTTTGCTCTTGTATTAGTGTGGAAAAAACACTTTTTGCACTTGTGATAGTGTTGAAAAAAGACTTTTTGCACTTGTGTTAGTGTTGAAAAACCACTTTTCGCACTTGTGTTAGTGTTAAAAAACCACTTTTCGCACTTGTGTTAGTGTTGAAAAACCACTTTTCGCACTTGTGTTGGTGCAGGAAACCACTTTTGCACTTGTATTAGTGTGGAAAAAACACTTTTTGTACTTGTGATAGTGTTGAAAAACCACTTTTCGCACTTGTGTTGGTGCAGGAAACCACTTTTGCACTTGTATTAGTGTGGAAAAAACACTTTTTGCACTTGTGATAGTGTTGAAAAACCACTTTTCGCACTTGTGTTAGTGTTGAAAAACCACTTTTCGCACTTGTGTTGGTGCAGGAAACCACTTTTGCTCTTGTATTAGTGTGGAAAAAACACTTTTTGCACTTGTGATAGTGTTGAAAAAACACTTTTTGCACTTGTGTTAGTGTTGAAAAACCACTTTTCGCACTTGTGTTGGTGCAGGAAACCACTTTTGCACTTGTATTAGTGTGGAAAAACCACTTTTCGCACTTGTGTTAGTGTTGAAAAACCACTTTTCGCACTTGTGTTAGTGTTGAAAAACCACTTTTCGCACTTGTGTTGGTGCAGGAAACCACTTTTGCACTTGTATTAGTGTGGAAAAAACACTTTTTGCACTTGTGATAGTGTTGACAAACCACTTTTCGCACTTGTGTTAGTGTTGAAAAACCACTTTTCACAATTGTGTTGGTGCAGGAAACCACTTTTGCACTTGTATTAGTGTGGAAAAAATACTTTTTGCACTTGTGATAGTGTTGAAAACCCACTTTTCGCACTTGTGTTAGTGTTGAAAAACCACTTTTCGCACTTGTGTTGGTGCAGGAAACCACTTTTGCACTTGTCTTAGTGTGGAAAAAACACTTTTTGCACTTGTGATAGTGTTGAAAAACCACTTTTGGCACTTGTGTTGGTGTTGAAAAACCACTTTTCGCACTTGTGTTGGTGCCGGAAACCACTTTTGCACTTGTATTAGTGTGGAAAAAACACTTTTTGCACTTGTGATAGTGTTGAAAAAACACATTTTGCACTTGTGTTAGTGTTGAAAAACCACTTTTCGCACTTGTGTTGGTGCAGGAAACCACTTTTGCTCTTGTATTAGTGTGGAAAAAACACTTTTTGCACTTGTGATAGTGTTGAAAAAACACTTTTTGCACTTGTGTTAGTGTTGAAAAACCACTTTTCGCACTTGTGTTGGTGCAGGAAACCACTTTTGCACTTGTATTAGTGTGGAAAAACCACTTTTCGCACTTGTGTTAGTGTTGAAAAACCACTTTTCACACTTGTGTTCGTGTTGAAAAACCACTTTTCGCACTTGTGTTGGTGCAGGAAACCACTTTTGCACTTGTATTAGTGTGGAAAAAACACTTTTTGCACTTGTGATAGTGTTGACAAACCACTTTTCGCACTTGTGTTAGTGTTGAAAAACCACTTTTCACAATTGTGTTGGTACAGGAAACCACTTTTGCACTTGTATTAGTGTGGAAAAAAATACTTTTTGCACTTGTGATAGTGTTGAAAACCCACTTTTCGCACTTGTGTTAGTGTTGAAAAACCACTTTTCGCACTTGTGTTGGTGCAGGAAACCACTTTTGCACTTGTCTTAGTGTGGAAAAAACACTTTTTGCACTTGTGATAGTGTTGAAAAACCACTTTTGGCACTTGTGTTGGTGTTGAAAAACCACTTTTCGCACTTGTGTTGGTGCAGGAAACCACTTTTGCACTTGTATTAGTGTGGAAAAAACACTTTTTGCACTTGTTATAGTGTTGAAAAAACACATTTTGCACTTGTGTTAGTGTTGAAAAACCACTTTTCGCACTTGTGTTGGTGCAGGAAACCACTTTTGCACTTGTATTAGTGTGGAAAAAACACTTTTTGCACTTGTGATAGTGTTGAAAAAACACTTTTTGCACTTGTGTTAGTGTTGAAAAACCACTTTTCGCACTTGTGTTTGTGCAGGAAACCACTTTTGCACTTGTATTAGTGTGGAAAAACCACTTTTCGCACTTGTGTTAGTGTTGAAAAAACACTTTTTGCACTTGTGATAGTGTTGAAAACCCACTTTTCGCACTTGTGTTAGTGTTGAAAAACCACTTTTCGCACTTGTGTTGGTGCAGGAAACCACTTTTGCACTTGTCTTAGTGTGGAAAAAACACTTTTTGCACTTGTGATAGTGTTGAAAAACCACTTTTGGCACTTGTGTTGGTGTTGAAAAACCACTTTTCGCACTTGTGTTGGTGCAGGAAACCACTTTTGCACTTGTATTAGTGTGGAAAAAACACTTTTTGCACTTGTTATAGTGTTGAAAAAACACATTTTGCACTTGTGTTAGTGTTGAAAAACCACTTTTCGCACTTGTGTTGGTGCAGGAAACCACTTTTGCACTTGTATTAGTGTGGAAAAAACACTTTTTGCACTTGTGATAGTGTTGAAAAAACACTTTTTGCACTTGTGTTAGTGTTGAAAAACCACTTTTCGCACTTGTGTTTGTGCAGGAAACCACTTTTGCACTTGTATTAGTGTGGAAAAACCACTTTTCGCACTTGTGTTAGTGTTGAAAAAACACTTTTTGCACTTGTGATAGTGTTGAAAAACCACTTTTTGCACTTGTGTTAGTGTTGAAAAACCACTTTTCGCACTTGTGTTGGTGCAGGAAACCACTTTTGCACTTGTATTAGTGTGGAAAAAACACTTTTTGCACTTGTGATAGTGTTGAAAAAACACTTTTTGCACTTGTGTTAGTGTTGCAAAACCACTTTTCGCACTTGTGTTAGTGTTAAAAAACCACTTTTCGCACTTGTGTCAGTGTTGAAAAACCACTTTTCGCACTTGTGTTGGTGCAGGAAACCACTTTTGCACTTGTATTAGTGTGGAAAAAACACTTTTTGCACTTGTGATAGTGTTGAAAAACCACTTTTCGCACTTGTGTTGGTGCAGGAAACCACTTTTGCACTTGTATTAGTGTGGAAAAAACACTTTTTGCACTTGTGATAGTGTTGAAAAACCACTTTTCGCACTTGTGTTGGTGCAGGAAACCACTTTTGCACTTGTATTAGTGTGGAAAAAACACTTTTTGCACTTGTGATAGTGTTGAAAAAACACTTTTTGCACTTGTGTTAGTGTTGCAAAACCACTTTTCGCACTTGTGTTAGTGTTAAAAAACCACTTTTCGCACTTGTGTCAGTGTTGAAAAACCACTTTTCGCACTTGTGTTGGTGCAGGAAACCACTTTTGCACTTGTATTAGTGTGGAAAAAACACTTTTTGCACTTGTGATAGTGTTGAAAAACCACTTTTCGCACTTGTGTTGGTGCAGGAAACCACTTTTGCACTTGTATTAGTGTGGAAAAAACACTTTTTGCACTTGTGATAGTGTTGAAAAACCACATTTCGCACTTGTGTTAGTGTTGAAAAACCACTTTTCTCACTTGTGTTGGTGCAGGAAACCACTTTTGCTCTTGTATTAGTGTGGAAAAAACACTTTTTGCACTTGTGATAGTGTTGAAAAAAGACTTTTTGCACTTGTGTTAGTGTTGAAAAACCACTTTTCGCACTTGTGTTAGTGTTAAAAAACCACTTTTCGCACTTGTGTCAGTGTTGAAAAACCACTTTTCGCACTTGTGTTGGTGCAGGAAACCACTTTTGCACTTGTATTAGTGTGGAAAAAACACTTTTTGTACTTGTGATAGTGTTGAAAAACCACTTTTCACACTTGTGCTGGTGCAGGAAACCACTTTTGCACTTGTATTAGTGTGGAAAAAACACTTTTTGCACTTGTGATAGTGTTGAAAAACCACTTTTCGCACTTGTGTTAGTGTTGAAAAACCACTTTTCGCACTTGTGTTGGTGCAGGAAACCACTTTTGCTCTTGTATTAGTGTGGAAAAAACACTTTTTGCACTTGTGATAGTGTTGAAAAAACACTTTTTGCACTTGTGTTAGTGTTGAAAAACCACTTTTCGCACTTGTGTTAGTGTTGAAAAACCACTTTTCGCACTTGTGTTGGTGCAGGAAACCACTTTTGCACTTGTATTAGTGTGGAAAAAACACTTTTTGCACTTGTGATAGTGTTGACAAACCACTTTTCGCACTTGTGTTAGTGTTGAAAAACCACTTTTCACAATTGTGTTGGTGCAGGAAACCACTTTTGCACTTGTATTAGTGTGGAAAAAATACTTTCTGCACTTGTGATAGTGTTGAAAACCCACTTTTCGCACTTGTGTTAGTGTTGAAAAACCACTTTTCGCACTTGTGTTGGTGCAGGAAACCACTTTTGCACTTGTCTTAGTGTGGAAAAAACACTTTTTGCACTTGTGGTAGTGTTGAAAAACCACTTTTGGCACTTGTGTTGGTGTTGAAAAACCACTTTTCGCACTTGTGTTGGTGCCGGAAACCACTTTTGCACTTGTATTAGTGTGGAAAAAACACTTTTTGCACTTGTGATAGTGTTGAAAAAACACATTTTGCACTTGTGTTAGTGTTGAAAAACCACTTTTCGCACTTGTGTTGTTGCAGGAAACCACTTTTGCTCTTGTATTAGTGTGGAAAAAACACTTTTTGCACTTGTGATAGTGTTGAAAAAACACTTTTTGCACTTGTGTTAGTGTTGAAAAACCACTTTTCGCACTTGTGTTGGTGCAGGAAACCACTTTTGCACTTGTATTAGTGTGGAAAAACCACTTTTCGCACTTGTGTTAGTGTTGAAAAACCACTTTTCACACTTGTGTTAGTGTTGAAAAACCACTTTTCGCACTTGTGTTGGTGCAGGAAACCACTTTTGCACTTCTATTAGTGTGGAAAAAACACTTTTTGCACTTGTGATAGTGTTGACAAACCACTTTTCGCACTTGTGTTAGTGTTGAAAAACCACTTTTCGCACTTGTGTTGGTGCAGGAAACCACTTTTGCACTTGTATTAGTGTGGAAAAAACACTTTTTGCACTTGTGATAGTGTTGAAAAAACACTTTTTGCACTTGTGTTAGTGTTGAAAAACCACTTTTCGCACTTGTGTTTGTGCAGGAAACCACTTTTGCACTTGTATTAGTGTGGAAAAACCACTTTTCGCACTTGTGTTAGTGTTGAAAAAACACTTTTTGCACTTGTGATAGTGTTGAAAACCCACTTTTCGCACTTGTGTTAGTGTTGAAAAACCACTTTTCGCACTTGTGTTGGTGCAGGAAACCACTTTTGCACTTGTCTTAGTGTGGAAAAAACACTTTTTGCACTTGTTATAGTGTTGAAAAAACACATTTTGCACTTGTGTTAGTGTTGAAAAACCACTTTTCGCACTTGTATTAGTGTGGAAAAAACACTTTTTGCACTTGTGATAGTGTTGAAAAACCACATTTCGCACTTGTGTTAGTGTTGAAAAACCACTTTTCGCACTTGTGTTGGTGCAGGAAACCACTTTTGCTCTTGTATTAGTGTGGAAAAAACACTTTTTGCACTTGTGATAGTGTTGAAAAAAGACTTTTTGCACTTGTGTTAGTGTTGAAAAACCACTTTTCGCACTTGTGTTAGTGTTAAAAAACCACTTTTCGCACTTGTGTTAGTGTTGAAAAACCACTTTTCGCACTTGTGTTGGTGCAGGAAACCACTTTTGCACTTGTATTAGTGTGGAAAAAACACTTTTTGTACTTGTGATAGTGTTGAAAAACCACTTTTCACACTTGTGTTGGTGCAGGAAACCACTTTTGCACTTGTATTAGTGTGGAAAAAACACTTTTTGCACTTGTGATAGTGTTGAAAAACCACTTTTCGCACTTGTGTTAGTGTTGAAAAACCACTTTTCGCACTTGTGTTGGTGCAGGAAACCACTTTTGCTCTTGTATTAGTGTGGAAAAAACACTTTTTGCACTTGTGATAGTGTTGAAAAAACACTTTTTGCACTTGTGTTAGTGTTGAAAAACCACTTTTCGCACTTGTGTTAGTGTTGAAAAACCACTTTTCGCACTTGTGTTGGTGCAGGAAACCACTTTTGCACTTGTATTAGTGTGGAAAAAACACTTTTTGCACTTGTGATAGTGTTGACAAACCACTTTTCGCACTTGTGTTAGTGTTGAAAAACCACTTTTCACAATTGTGTTGGTGCAGGAAACCACTTTTGCACTTGTATTAGTGTGGAAAAAATACTTTTTGCACTTGTGATAGTGTTGAAAACCCACTTTTCGCACTTGTGTTAGTGTTGAAAAACCACTTTTCGCACTTGTGTTGGTGCAGGAAACCACTTTTGCACTTGTCTTAGTGTGGAAAAAACACTTTTTGCACTTGTGGTAGTGTTGAAAAACCACTTTTGGCACTTGTGTTGGTGTTGAAAAACCACTTTTCGCACTTGTGTTGGTGCCGGAAACCACTTTTGCACTTGTATTAGTGTGGAAAAAACACTTTTTGCACTTGTGATAGTGTTGAAAAAACACATTTTGCACTTGTGTTAGTGTTGAAAAACCACTTTTCGCACTTGTGTTGTTGCAGGAAACCACTTTTGCTCTTGTATTAGTGTGGAAAAAACACTTTTTGCACTTGTGATAGTGTTGAAAAAACACTTTTTGCACTTGTGTTAGTGTTGAAAAACCACTTTTCGCACTTGTGTTGGTGCAGGAAACCACTTTTGCACTTGTATTAGTGTGGAAAAACCACTTTTCGCACTTGTGTTAGTGTTGAAAAACCACTTTTCACACTTGTGTTAGTGTTGAAAAACCACTTTTCGCACTTGTGTTGGTGCAGGAAACCACTTTTGCACTTGTATTAGTGTGGAAAAAACACTTTTTGCACTTGTGATAGTGTTGACAAACCACTTTTCGCACTTGTGTTAGTGTTGAAAAACCACTTTTCACAATTGTGTAGGTACAGGAAACCACTTTTGCACTTGTATTAGTGTGGAAAAAATACTTTTTGCACTTGTGATAGTGTTGAAAACCCACTTTTCGCACTTGTGTTAGTGTTGAAAAACCACTTTTCGCACTTGTGTTGGTGCAGGAAACCACTTATGCACTTGTCTTAGTGTGGAAAAAACACTTTTTGCACTTGTGATAGTGTTGAAAAACCACTTTTGGCACTTGTGTTGGTGTTGAAAAACCACTTTTCGCACTTGTGTTGGTGCAGGAAACCACTTTTGCACTTGTATTAGTGTGGAAAAAACACTTTTTGCACTTGTTATAGTGTTGAAAAAACACATTTTGCACTTGTGTTAGTGTTGAAAAACCACTTTTCGCACTTGTGTTGGTGCAGGAAACCACTTTTGCACTTGTATTAGTGTGGAAAAAACACTTTTTGCACTTGTTATAGTGTTGAAAAAACACATTTTGCACTTGTGTTAGTGTTGAAAAACCACTTTTCGCACTTGTGTTGGTGCAGGAAACCACTTTTGCACTTGTATTAGTGTGGAAAAAACACTTTTTGCACTTGTGATAGTGTTGAAAAACCACTTTTCGCACTTGTGCTGGTGCAGGAAACCACTTTTGCACTTGTGTTGGTGCAGGAAACCACTTTTGCACTTGTATTAGTGTGGAAAAAAACACTTTTTGCACTTGTGATAGTGTTGAAAAAACACTTTTTGCACTTGTGTTAGTGTTGAAAAACCACTTTTCGCACTTGTGTTAGTGTTGAAAAACCACTTTTCGCACTTGTGTTTGTGCAGGAAACCACTTTTGCACTTGTATTAGTGTGGAAAAACCACTTTTCGCACTTGTGTTAGTGTTGAAAAAACACTTTTTGCACTTGTGATAGTGTTGAAAAAACACTTTTTGCACTTGTGTTAGTGTTGAAAAACCACTTTTCGCACTGGTGTTGGTGCAGGAAACCACTTTTGCACTTGTATTAGTGTGGAAAAAACACTTTTTGCACTTGTGATAGTGTTGAAAAAACACTTTTTGCACTTGTGTTAGTGTTGAAAAACCACTTTTCGCACTTGTGTTTGTGCAGGAAACCACTTTTGCTCTTGTATTAGTGTGGAAAAAACACTTTTTGCACTTGTGATAGTGTTGAAAAAACACTTTTTGCACTTGTGTTAGTGTTGAAAAACCACTTTTCGCACTTGTGTTAGTGTTGAAAAACCACTTTTCGCACTTGTGTTGGTGCAGGAAACCACTTTTGCACTTGTATTAGTGTGGAAAAAACACTTTTTGCACTTGTGATAGTGTTGACAAACCACTTTTCGCACTTGTGTTAGTGTTGAAAAACCACTTTTCACAATTGTGTTGGTGCAGGAAACCACTTTTGCACTTGTATTAGTGTGGAAAAAATACTTTTTGCACTTGTGATAGTGTTGAAAACCCACTTTTCGCACTTGTGTTAGTGTTGAAAAACCACTTTTCGCACTTGTGTTGGTGCAGGAAACCACTTTTGCACTTGTCTTAGTGTGGAAAAAACACTTTTTGCACTTGTGGTAGTGTTGAAAAACCACTTTTGGCACTTGTGTTGGTGTTGAAAAACCACTTTTCGCACTTGTGTTGGTGCCGGAAACCACTTTTGCACTTGTATTAGTGTGGAAAAAACACTTTTTGCACTTGTGATAGTGTTGAAAAAACACATTTTGCACTTGTGTTAGTGTTGAAAAACCACTTTTCGCACTTGTGTTGTTGCAGGAAACCACTTTTGCTCTTGTATTAGTGTGGAAAAAACACTTTTTGCACTTGTGATAGTGTTGAAAAAACACTTTTTGCACTTGTGTTAGTGTTGAAAAACCACTTTTCGCACTTGTGTTGGTGCAGGAAACCACTTTTGCACTTGTATTAGTGTGGAAAAACCACTTTTCGCACTTGTGTTAGTGTTGAAAAACCACTTTTCACACTTGTGTTAGTGTTGAAAAACCACTTTTCGCACTTCTGTTGGTGCAGGAAACCACTTTTGCACTTGTATTAGTGTGGAAAAAACACTTTTTGCACTTGTGATAGTGTTGACAAACCACTTTTCGCACTTGTGTTAGTGTTGAAAAACCACTTTTCGCACTTGTGTTGGTGCAGGAAACCACTTTTGCACTTGTATTAGTGTGGAAAAAACACTTTTTGCACTTGTGATAGTGTTGAAAAAACACTTTTTGCACTTGTGTTAGTGTTGAAAAACCACTTTTCGCACTTGTGTTTGTGCAGGAAACCACTTTTGCACTTGTATTAGTGTGGAAAAACCACTTTTCGCACTTGTGTTAGTGTTGAAAAAACACTTTTTGCACTTGTGATAGTGTTGAAAACCCACTTTTCGCACTTGTGTTAGTGTTGAAAAACCACTTTTTGCACTTGTGTTGGTGCAGGAAACCACTTTTGCACTTGTCTTAGTGTGGAAAAAACACTTTTTGCACTTGTGATAGTGTTGAAAAACCACTTTTGGCACTTGTGTTGGTGTTGAAAAACCACTTTTCGCACTTGTGTTGGTGCAGGAAACCACTTTTGCACTTGTATTAGTGTGGAAAAAACACTTTTTGCACTTGTTATAGTGTTGAAAAAACACATTTTGCACTTGTGTTAGTGTTGAAAAACCACTTTTCGCACTTGTGTTGGTGCAGGAAACCACTTTTGCACTTGTATTAGTGTGGAAAAAACACTTTTTGCACTTGTGATAGTGTTGAAAAAACACTTTTTGCACTTGTGTTAGTGTTGAAAAACCACTTTTCGCACTTGTGTTTGTGCAGGAAACCACTTTTGCACTTGTATTAGTGTGGAAAAACCACTTTTCGCACTTGTGTTAGTGTTGAAAAAACACTTTTTGCACTTGTGATAGTGTTGAAAAACCACTTTTTGCACTTGTGTTAGTGTTGAAAAACCACTTTTCGCACTTGTGTTGGTGCAGGAAACCACTTTTGCACTTGTATTAGTGTGGAAAAAACACTTTTTGCACTTGTGATAGTGTTGAAAAAACACTTTTTGCACTTGTGTTAGTGTTGCAAAACCACTTTTCGCACTTGTGTTAGTGTTAAAAAACCACTTTTCGCACTTGTGTCAGTGTTGAAAAACCACTTTTCGCACTTGTGTTGGTGCAGGAAACCACTTTTGCACTTGTATTAGTGTGGAAAAAACACTTTTTGCACTTGTGATAGTGTTGAAAAACCACTTTTCGCACTTGTGTTGGTGCAGGAAACCACTTTTGCACTTGTATTAGTGTGGAAAAAACACTTTTTGCACTTGTGATAGTGTTGAAAAACCACTTTTCGCACTTGTGTTGGTGCAGGAAACCACTTTTGCACTTGTATTAGTGTGGAAAAAACACTTTTTGCACTTGTGATAGTGTTGAAAAAACACTTTTTGCACTTGTGTTAGTGTTGCAAAACCACTTTTCGCACTTGTGTTAGTGTTAAAAAACCACTTTTCGCACTTGTGTCAGTGTTGAAAAACCACTTTTCGCACTTGTGTTGGTGCAGGAAACCACTTTTGCACTTGTATTAGTGTGGAAAAAACACTTTTTGCACTTGTGATAGTGTTGAAAAACCACTTTTCGCACTTGTGTTGGTGCAGGAAACCACTTTTGCACTTGTATTAGTGTGGAAAAAACACTTTTTGCACTTGTGATAGTGTTGAAAAACCACATTTCGCACTTGTGTTAGTGTTGAAAAACCACTTTTCGCACTTGTGTTGGTGCAGGAAACCACTTTTGCTCTTGTATTAGTGTGGAAAAAACACTTTTTGCACTTGTGATAGTGTTGAAAAAAGACTTTTTGCACTTGTGTTAGTGTTGAAAAACCACTTTTCGCACTTGTGTTAGTGTTAAAAAACCACTTTTCGCACTTGTGTTAGTGTTGAAAAACCACTTTTCGCACTTGTGTTGGTGCAGGAAACCACTTTTGCACTTGTATTAGTGTGGAAAAAACACTTTTTGTACTTGTGATAGTGTTGAAAAACCACTTTTCACACTTGTGTTGGTGCAGGAAACCACTTTTGCACTTGTATTAGTGTGGAAAAAACACTTTTTGCACTTGTGATAGTGTTGAAAAACCACTTTTCGCACTTGTGTTAGTGTTGAAAAACCACTTTTCGCACTTGTGTTGGTGCAGGAAACCACTTTTGCTCTTGTATTAGTGTGGAAAAAACACTTTTTGCACTTGTGATAGTGTTGAAAAAACACTTTTTGCACTTGTGTTAGTGTTGAAAAACCACTTTTCGCACTTGTGTTAGTGTTGAAAAACCACTTTTCGCACTTGTGTTGGTGCAGGAAACCACTTTTGCACTTGTATTAGTGTGGATAAAACACTTTTTGCACTTGTGATAGTGTTGACAAACCACTTTTCGCACTTGTGTTAGTGTTGAAAAACCACTTTTCACAATTGTGTTGGTGCAGGAAACCACTTTTGCACTTGTATTAGTGTGGAAAAAATACTTTTTGCACTTGTGATAGTGTTGAAAACCCACTTTTCGCACTTGTGTTAGTGTTGAAAAACCACTTTTCGCACTTGTGTTGGTGCAGGAAACCACTTTTGCACTTGTCTTAGTGTGGAAAAAACACTTTTTGCACTTGTGGTAGTGTTGAAAAACCACTTTTGGCACTTGTGTTGGTGTTGAAAAACCACTTTTCGCACTTGTGTTGGTGCCGGAAACCACTTTTGCACTTGTATTAGTGTGGAAAAAACACTTTTTGCACTTGTGATAGTGTTGAAAAAACACATTTTGCACTTGTGTTAGTGTTGAAAAACCACTTTTCGCACTTGTGTTGTTGCAGGAAACCACTTTTGCTCTTGTATTAGTGTGGAAAAAACACTTTTTGCACTTGTGATAGTGTTGAAAAAACACTTTTTGCACTTGTGTTAGTGTTGAAAAACCACTTTTCGCACTTGTGTTGGTGCAGGAAACCACTTTTGCACTTGTATTAGTGTGGAAAAACCACTTTTCGCACTTGTGTTAGTGTTGAAAAACCACTTTTCACACTTGTGTTAGTGTTGAAAAACCACTTTTCGCACTTGTGTTGGTGCAGGAAACCACTTTTGCACTTGTATTAGTGTGGAAAAAACACTTTTTGCACTTGTGATAGTGTTGACAAACCACTTTTCGCACTTGTGTTAGTGTTGAAAAACCACTTTTCACAATTGTGTAGGTACAGGAAACCACTTTTGCACTTGTATTAGTGTGGAAAAAATACTTTTTGCACTTGTGATAGTGTTGAAAACCCACTTTTCGCACTTGTGTTAGTGTTGAAAAACCACTTTTCGCACTTGTGTTGGTGCAGGAAACCACTTTTGCACTTGTCTTAGTGTGGAAGAAACACTTTTTGCACTTGTGATAGTGTTGAAAAACCACTTTTGGCACTTGTGTTGGTGTTGAAAAACCACTTTTCGCACTTGTGTTGGTGCAGGAAACCACTTTTGCACTTGTATTAGTGTGGAAAAAACACTTTTTGCACTTGTTATAGTGTTGAAAAAACACATTTTGCACTTGTGTTAGTGTTGAAAAACCACTTTTCGCACTTGTGTTGGTGCAGGAAACCACTTTTGCACTTGTATTAGTGTGGAAAAAACACTTTTTGCACTTGTTATAGTGTTGAAAAAACACATTTTGCACTTGTGTTAGTGTTGAAAAACCCCTTTTCGCACTTGTGTTGGTGCAGGAAACCACTTTTGCACTTGTATTAGTGTGGAAAAAACACTTTTTGCACTTGTGATAGTGTTGAAAAACCACTTTTCGCACTTGTGTTAGTGTTGAAAAAACACTTTTTGCACTTGTGATAGTGTTGCAAAACCACTTTTTGCACTTGTGTTAGTGTTGAAAAACCACTTTTCGCACTTGTGTTGGTGCAGGAAACCACTTTTGCACTTGTATTAGTGTGGAAAAAACACTTTTTGCACTTGTGATAGTGTTGAAAAAACACTTTTTGCACTTGTGTTAGTGTTGCAAAACCACTTTTCGCACTTGTGTTAGTGTTAAAAAACCACTTTTCGCACTTGTGTCAGTGTTGAAAAACCACTTTTCGCACTTGTGTTGGTGCAGGAAACCACTTTTGCACTTGTATTAGTGTGGAAAAAACACTTTTTGCACTTGTGATAGTGTTGAAAAACCACTTTTCGCACTTGTGTTGGTGCAGGAAACCACTTTTGCACTTGTATTAGTGTGGAAAAAACACTTTTTGCACTTGTGATAGTGTTGAAAAACCACTTTTCGCACTTGTGTTGGTGCAGGAAACCACTTTTGCACTTGTATTAGTGTGGAAAAAACACTTTTTGCACTTGTGATAGTGTTGAAAAAACACTTTTTGCACTTGTGTTAGTGTTGCAAAACCACTTTTCGCACTTGTGTTAGTGTTAAAAAACCACTTTTCGCACTTGTGTCAGTGTTGAAAAACCACTTTTCGCACTTGTGTTGGTGCAGGAAACCACTTTTGCACTTGTATTAGTGTGGAAAAAACACTTTTTGCACTTGTGATAGTGTTGAAAAACCACTTTTCGCACTTGTGTTGGTGCAGGAAACCACTTTTGCACTTGTATTAGTGTGGAAAAAACACTTTTTGCACTTGTGATAGTGTTGAAAAACCACATTTCGCACTTGTGTTAGTGTTGAAAAACCACTTTTCGCACTTGTGTTGGTGCAGGAAACCACTTTTGCTCTTGTATTAGTGTGGAAAAAACACTTTTTGCACTTGTGATAGTGTTGAAAAAAGACTTTTTGCACTTGTGTTAGTGTTGAAAAACCACTTTTCGCACTTGTGTTAGTGTTAAAAAACCACTTTTCGCACTTGTGTTAGTGTTGAAAAACCACTTTTCGCACTTGTGTTGGTGCAGGAAACCACTTTTGCACTTGTATTAGTGTGGAAAAAACACTTTTTGTACTTGTGATAGTGTTGAAAAACCACTTTTCACACTTGTGTTGGTGCAGGAAACCACTTTTGCACTTGTATTAGTGTGGAAAAAACACTTTTTGCACTTGTGATAGTGTTGAAAAACCACTTTTCGCACTTGTGTTAGTGTTGAAAAACCACTTTTCGCACTTGTGTTGGTGCAGGAAACCACTTTTGCTCTTGTATTAGTGTGGAAAAAACACTTTTTGCACTTGTGATAGTGTTGAAAAAACACTTTTTGCACTTGTGTTAGTGTTGAAAAACCACTTTTCGCACTTGTGTTAGTGTTGAAAAACCACTTTTCGCACTTGTGTTGGTGCAGGAAACCACTTTTGCACTTGTATTAGTGTGGAAAAAACACTTTTTGCACTTGTGATAGTGTTGACAAACCACTTTTCACACTTGTGTTAGTGTTGAAAAACCACTTTTCACAATTGTGTTGGTGCAGGAAACCACTTTTGCACTTGTATTAGTGTGGAAAAAATACTTTTTGCACTTGTGATAGTGTTGAAAACCCACTTTTCGCACTTGTGTTAGTGTTGAAAAACCACTTTTCGCACTTGTGTTGGTGCAGGAAACCACTTTTGCACTTGTCTTAGTGTGGAAAAAACACTTTTTGCACTTGTGGTAGTGTTGAAAAACCACTTTTGGCACTTGTGTTGGTGTTGAAAAACCACTTTTCGCACTTGTGTTGGTGCCGGAAACCACTTTTGCACTTGTATTAGTGTGGAAAAAACACTTTTTGCACTTGTGATAGTGTTGAAAAAACACATTTTGCACTTGTGTTAGTGTTGAAAAACCACTTTTCGCACTTGTGTTGTTGCAGGAAACCACTTTTGCTCTTGTATTAGTGTGGAAAAAACACTTTTTGCACTTGTGATAGTGTTGAAAAAACACTTTTTGCACTTGTGTTAGTGTTGAAAAACCACTTTTCGCACTTGTGTTGGTGCAGGAAACCACTTTTGCACTTGTATTAGTGTGGAAAAACCACTTTTCGCACTTGTGTTAGTGTTGAAAAACCACTTTTCACACTTGTGTTAGTGTTGAAAAACCACTTTTCGCACTTGTGTTGGTGCAGGAAACCACTTTTGCACTTGTATTAGTGTGGAAAAAACACTTTTTGCACTTGTGATAGTGTTGACAAACCACTTTTCGCACTTGTGTTAGTGTTGAAAAACCACTTTTCACAATTGTGTAGGTACAGGAAACCACTTTTGCACTTGTATTAGTGTGGAAAAAATACTTTTTGCACTTGTGATAGTGTTGAAAACCCACTTTTCGCACTTGTGTTAGTGTTGAAAAACCACTTTTCGCACTTGTGTTGGTGCAGGAAACCACTTTTGCACTTGTCTTAGTGTGGAAGAAACACTTTTTGCACTTGTGATAGTGTTGAAAAACCACTTTTGGCACTTGTGTTGGTGTTGAAAAACCACTTTTCGCACTTGTGTTGGTGCAGGAAACCACTTTTGCACTTGTATTAGTGTGGAAAAAACACTTTTTGCACTTGTTATAGTGTTGAAAAAACACATTTTGCACTTGTGTTAGTGTTGAAAAACCACTTTTCGCACTTGTGTTGGTGCAGGAAACCACTTTTGCACTTGTATTAGTGTGGAAAAAACACTTTTTGCACTTGTTATAGTGTTGAAAAAACACATTTTGCACTTGTGTTAGTGTTGAAAAACCACTTTTCGCACTTGTGTTGGTGCAGGAAACCACTTTTGCACTTGTATTAGTGTGGAAAAAACACTTTTTGCACTTGTGATAGTGTTGAAAAACCACTTTTCGCACTTGTGTTAGTGTTGAAAAACCACTTTTCGCACTTGTGCTGGTGCAGGAAACCACTTTTGCACTTGTGTTGGTGCAGGAAACCACTTTTGCACTTGTATTAGTGTGGAAAAAAACACTTTTTGCACTTGTGATAGTGTTGAAAAAACACTTTTTGCACTTGTGTTAGTGTTGAAAAACCACTTTTCGCACTTGTGTTAGTGTTGAAAAACCACTTTTCGCACTTGTGTTTGTGCAGGAAACCACTTTTGCACTTGTATTAGTGTGGAAAAACCACTTTTCGCACTTGTGTTAGTGTTGAAAAAACACTTTTTGCACTTGTGATAGTGTTGAAAAAACACTTTTTGCACTTGTGTTAGTGTTGAAAAACCACTTTTCGCACTGGTGTTGGTGCAGGAAACCACTTTTGCACTTGTATTAGTGTGGAAAAAACACTTTTTGCACTTGTGATAGTGTTGAAAAAACACTTTTTGCACTTGTGTTAGTGTTGAAAAACCACTTTTCGCACTTGTGTTTGTGCAGGAAACCACTTTTGCACTTGTATTAGTGTGGAAAAACCACTTTTCGCACTTGTGTTAGTGTTGAAAAACCACTTTTCACACTTGTGTTGGTGCAGGAAACCACTTTTGCACTTGTATTAGTGTGGAAAAAACACTTTTTGCACTTGTGATAGTGTTGAAAAAACACTTTTTGCACTTGTGTTAGTGTTGCAAAACCACTTTTCGCACTTGTGTTAGTGTTAAAAAACCACTTTTCGCACTTGTGTTAGTGTTGAAAAACCACTTTTCGCACTTGTGTTGGTGCAGGAAACCACTTTTGCACTTGTATTAGTGTGGAAAAAACACTTTTTGCCCTTGTGATAGTGTTGAAAAACCACTTTTCGCACTTGTGTTGGTGCAGGAAACCACTTTTGCACTTGTATTAGTGTGGAAAAAACACTTTTTGCACTTGTGATAGTGTTGAAAAACCACTTTTTGCACTTGTGTTAGTGTTGAAAAACCACTTTTCGCACTTGTGTTGGTGCAGGAAACCACTTTTGCACTTGTATTAGTGTGGAAAAAACACTTTTTGCACTTGTGATAGTGTTGAAAAAACACTTTTTGCACTTGTGTTAGTGTTGCAAAACCACTTTTCGCACTTGTGTTAGTGTTAAAAAACCACTTTTCGCACTTGTGTCAGTGTTGAAAAACCACTTTTCGCACTTGTGTTGGTGCAGGAAACCACTTTTGCACTTGTATTAGTGTGGAAAAAACACTTTTTGCACTTGTGATAGTGTTGAAAAACCACTTTTCGCACTTGTGTTGGTGCAGGAAACCACTTTTGCACTTGTATTAGTGTGGAAAAAACACTTTTTGCACTTGTGATAGTGTTGAAAAACCACTTTTCGCACTTGTGTTGGTGCAGGAAACCACTTTTGCACTTGTATTAGTGTGGAAAAAACACTTTTTGCACTTGTGATAGTGTTGAAAAAACACTTTTTGCACTTGTGTTAGTGTTGCAAAACCACTTTTCGCACTTGTGTTAGTGTTAAAAAACCACTTTTCGCACTTGTGTCAGTGTTGAAAAACCACTTTTCGCACTTGTGTTGGTGCAGGAAACCACTTTTGCACTTGTATTAGTGTGGAAAAAACACTTTTTGCACTTGTGATAGTGTTGAAAAACCACTTTTCGCACTTGTGTTGGTGCAGGAAACCACTTTTGCACTTGTATTAGTGTGGAAAAAACACTTTTTGCACTTGTGATAGTGTTGAAAAACCACATTTCGCACTTGTGTTAGTGTTGAAAAACCACTTTTCGCACTTGTGTTGGTGCAGGAAACCACTTTTGCTCTTGTATTAGTGTGGAAAAAACACTTTTTGCACTTGTGATAGTGTTGAAAAAAGACTTTTTGCACTTGTGTTAGTGTTGAAAAACCACTTTTCGCACTTGTGTTAGTGTTAAAAAACCACTTTTCGCACTTGTGTTAGTGTTGAAAAACCACTTTTCGCACTTGTGTTGGTGCAGGAAACCACTTTTGCACTTGTATTAGTGTGGAAAAAACACTTTTTGTACTTGTGATAGTGTTGAAAAACCACTTTTCGCACTTGTGTTGGTGCAGGAAACCACTTTTGCACTTGTATTAGTGTGGAAAAAACACTTTTTGCACTTGTGATAGTGTTGAAAAACCACTTTTCGCACTTGTGTTAGTGTTGAAAAACCACTTTTCGCACTTGTGTTGGTGCAGGAAACCACTTTTGCTCTTGTATTAGTGTGGAAAAAACACTTTTTGCACTTGTGATAGTGTTGAAAAAACACTTTTTGCACTTGTGTTAGTGTTGAAAAACCACTTTTCGCACTTGTGTTAGTGTTGAAAAACCACTTTTCGCACTTGTGTTGGTGCAGGAAACCACTTTTGCACTTGTATTAGTGTGGAAAAAACACTTTTTGCACTTGTGATAGTGTTGACAAACCACTTTTCGCACTTGTGTTAGTGTTGAAAAACCACTTTTCACAATTGTGTTGGTGCAGGAAACCACTTTTGCACTTGTATTAGTGTGGAAAAAATACTTTTTGCACTTGTGATAGTGTTGAAAACCCACTTTTCGCACTTGTGTTAGTGTTGAAAAACCACTTTTCGCACTTGTGTTGGTGCAGGAAACCACTTTTGCACTTGTCTTAGTGTGGAAAAAAAATTTTTGCACTTGTGGTAGTGTTGAAAAACCACTTTTGGCACTTGTGTTGGTGTTGAAAAACCACTTTTCGCACTTGTGTTGGTGCCGGAAACCACTTTTGCACTTGTATTAGTGTGGAAAAAACACTTTTTGCACTTGTGATAGTGTTGAAAAAACACATTTTGCACTTGTGTTAGTGTTGAAAAACCACTTTTCGCACTTGTGTTGGTGCAGGAAACCACTTTTGCTCTTGTATTAGTGTGGAAAAAACACTTTTTGCACTTGTGTTAGTGTTGAAAAACCACTTTTCGCACTTGTGTTGGTGCAGGAAACCACTTTTGCACTTGTATTAGTGTGGAAAAACCACTTTTCGCACTTGTGTTAGTGTTGAAAAACCACTTTTCACACTTGTGTTAGTGTTGAAAAACCACTTTTCGCACTTGTGTTGGTGCAGGAAACCACTTTTGCACTTGTCTTAGTGTGGAAAAAAAACTTTTTGCACTTGTGGTAGTGTTGAAAAACCACTTTTGGCACTTGTGTTGGTGTTGAAAAACCACTTTTCGCACTTGTGTTGGTGCCGGAAACCACTTTTGCACTTGTATTAGTGTGGAAAAAACACTTTTTGCACTTGTGATAGTGTTGAAAAAACACATTTTGCACTTGTGTTAGTGTTGAAAAACCACTTTTCGCACTTGTGTTGGTGCAGGAAACCACTTTTGCTCTTGTATTAGTGTGGAAAAAACACTTTTTGCACTTGTGTTAGTGTTGAAAAACCACTTTTCGCACTTGTGTTGGTGCAGGAAACCACTTTTGCACTTGTATTAGTGTGGAAAAACCACTTTTCGCACTTGTGTTAGTGTTGAAAAACCACTTTTCACACTTGTGTTAGTGTTGAAAAACCACTTTTCGCACTTGTGTTGGTGCAGGAAACCACTTTTGCACTTGTATTAGTGTGGAAAAAACACTTTTTGCACTTGTGATAGTGTTGACAAACCACTTTTCGCACTTGTGTTAGTGTTGAAAAACCACTTTTCGCACTTGTGTTGGTGCAGGAAACCACTTTTGCACTTGTATTAGTGTGGAAAAAATACTTTTTGCACTTGTGATAGTGTTGAAAACCCACTTTTCGCACTTGTGTTAGTGTTGAAAAACCACTTTTCGCACTTGTGTTGGTGCAGGAAACCACTTTTGCACTTGTCTTAGTGTGGAAAAAACACTTTTTGCACTTGTGATAGTGTTGAAAAACCACTTTTGGCACTTGTGTTGGTGTTGAAAAACCACTTTTCGCACTTGTGTTGGTGCAGGAAACCACTTTTGCACTTGTATTAGTGTGGAAAAAACACTTTTTGCACTTGTTATAGTGTTGAAAAAACACATTTTGCACTTGTGTTAGTGTTGAAAAACCACTTTTCGCACTTGTGTTGGTGCAGGAAACCACTTTTGCACTTGTATTAGTGTGGAAAAAACACTTTTTGCACTTGTGATAGTGTTGAAAAACCACTTTTCGCACTTGTGTTGGTGCAGGAAACCACTTTTGCACTTGTATTAGTGTGGAAAAAACACTTTTTGCACTTGTTATAGTGTTGAAAAAACACATTTTGCACTTGTGTTAGTGTTGAAAAACCACTTTTCGCACTTGTGTTGGTGCAGGAAACCACTTTTGCACTTGTATTAGTGTGGAAAAAACACTTTTTGCACTTGTGATAGTGTTGAAAAACCACTTTTCGCACTTGTGTTAGTGTTGAAAAACCACTTTTCGCACTTGTGCTGGTGCAGGAAACCACTTTTGCACTTGTGTTGGTGCAGGAAACCACTTTTGCACTTGTATTAGTGTGGAAAAAAACACTTTTTGCACTTGTGATAGTGTTGAAAAAACACTTTTTGCACTTGTGTTAGTGTTGAAAAACCACTTTTCGCACTTGTGTTAGTGTTGAAAAACCACTTTTCGCACTTGTGTTTGTGCAGGAAACCACTTTTGCACTTGTATTAGTGTGGAAAAACCACTTTTCGCACTTGTGTTAGTGTTGAAAAAACACTTTTTGCACTTGTGATAGTGTTGAAAAAACACTTTTTGCACTTGTGTTAGTGTTGAAAAACCACTTTTCGCACTGGTGTTGGTGCAGGAAACCACTTTTGCACTTGTATTAGTGTGGAAAAAACACTTTTTGCACTTGTGATAGTGTTGAAAAAATACTTTTTGCACTTGTGTTAGTGTTGAAAAACCACTTTTCGCACTTGTGTTTGTGCAGGAAACCACTTTTGCACTTGTATTAGTGTGGAAAAACCACTTTTCGCACTTGTGTTAGTGTTGAAAAACCACTTTTCGCACTTGTGTTGGTGCAGGAAACCACTTTTGCACTTGTATTAGTGTGGAAAAAACACTTTTTGCACTTGTGATAGTGTTGAAAAAACACTTTTTGCACTTGTGTTAGTGTTGCAAAACCACTTTTCGCACTTGTGTTAGTGTTAAAAAACCACTTTTCGCACTTGTGTTAGTGTTGAAAAACCACTTTTCGCACTTGTGTTGGTGCAGGAAACCACTTTTGTACTTGTATTAGTGTGGAAAAAACACTTTTTGCCCTTGTGATAGTGTTGAAAAACCACTTTTCGCACTTGTGTTGGTGCAGGAAACCACTTTTGCACTTGTATTAGTGTGGAAAAAACACTTTTTGCACTTGTGATAGTGTTGAAAAACCACTTTTCGCACTTGTGTTAGTGTTGAAAAACCACTTTTCGCACTTGTGTTGGTGCAGGAAACCACTTTTGCTCTTGTATTAGTGTGGAAAAAACACTTTTTGCACTTGTGATAGTGTTGAAAAAACACTTTTTGCACTTGTGTTAGTGTTGAAAAACCACTTTTCGCACTTGTGTTAGTGTTGAAAAACCACTTTTCGCACTTGTGTTAGTGTTGAAAAACCACTTTTCGCACTTGTGTTGGTGCAGGAAACCACTTTTGCACTTGTATTAGTGTGGAAAAAACACTTTTTGCACTTGTGATAGTGTTGAAAAACCACTTTTCGCACTTGTGTTGGTGCAGGAAACCACTTTTGCACTTGTATTAGTGTGGAAAAAACACTTTTTGCACTTGTGATAGTGTTGAAAAACCACTTTTCGCACTTGTGTTAGTGTTGAAAAAACACTTTTCGCACTTGTGTTGGTGCAGGAAACCACTTTTGCTCTTGTATTAGTGTGGAAAAAACACTTTTTGCACTTGTGATAGTGTTGAAAAAATACTTTTTGCACTTGTGTTAGTGTTGAAAAACCACTTTTCGCACTTGTGTTGGTGCAGGAAACCACTTTTGCACTTGTATTAGTGTGGCAAAACCACTTTTCGCACTTGTGTTAGTGTTGAAAAACCACTTTTCGCACTTGTGTTAGTGTTGAAAAACCACTTTTCGCACTTGTGTTGGTGCAGGAAACCACTTTTGCACTTGTATTAGTGTTGAAAAAACACTTTTTGCACTTGTGATAGTGTTGACAAACCACTTTTCGCACTTGTGTTAGTGTTGAAAAACCACTTTTCGCAATTGTGTTGGTGCAGGAAACCACTTTTGCACTTGTATTAGTGTGGAAAAAATACTTTTTGCACTTGTGATAGTGTTGAAAACCCACTTTTCGCACTTGTGTTAGTGTTGAAAAACCACTTTTCGCACTTGTGTTGGTGCAGGAAACCACTTTTGCACTTGTCTTAGTGTGGAAAAAACACTTTTTGCACTTGTGATAGTGTTGAAAAACCACTTTTGGCACTTGTGTTGGTGTTGAAAAACCACTTTTCGCACTTGTGTTGGTGCAGGAAACCACTTTTGCTCTTGTATTAGTGTGGAAAAAATAATTTTTGCACTTGTGATAGTGTTGAAAACCCACTTTTCGCACTTGTGTTAGTGTTGAAAAACCACTTTTCGCACTTGTGTTGGTGCAGGAAACCACTTTTGCACTTGTCTTAGTGTGGAAAAAACACTTTTTGCACTTGTGATAGTGTTGAAAAACCACTTTTGGCACTTGTGTTGGTGTTGAAAAACCACTTTTCGCACTTGTGTTGGTGCAGGAAACCACTTTTGCACTTGTATTAGTGTGGAAAAAACACTTTTTGCACTTGTGTTAGTGTTGAAAAACCACTTTTCGCACTTGTGTTGGTGCAGGAAACCACTTTTGCATTTGTATTAGTGTTGAAAAAACACTTTTCGCACTTGTGTTAGTGTTGAAAAACCACTTTTCGCACTTGTGTTGGTGCAGGAAACCACTTTTGCACTTGTGTTGGTGTTGAAAAACCACTTTTCGCACTTGTGTTGGTGCAGGAAACCACTTTTGCTCTTGTATTAGTGTGGAAAAAACACTTTTTGCACTTGTGTTAGTGTTGAAAAACCACTTTTCGCACTTGTGTTGGTGCAGGAAACCACTTTTGCACTTGTATTAGTGTGGAAAAACCACTTTTCGCACTTGTGTTAGTGTTGAAAAACCACTTTTCACACTTGTGTTAGTGTTGAAAAACCACTTTTCGCACTTGTGTTGGTGCAGGAAACCACTTTTGCACTTGTATTAGTGTGGAAAAAACACTTTTTGCACTTGTGATAGTGTTGACAAACCACTTTTCGCACTTGTGTTAGTGTTGAAAAACCACTTTTCGCACTTGTGTTGGTGCAGGAAACCACTTTTGCACTTGTATTAGTGTGGAAAAAATACTTTTTGCACTTGTGATAGTGTTGAAAACCCACTTTTCGCACTTGTGTTAGTGTTGAAAAACCACTTTTCGCACTTGTGTTGGTGCAGGAAACCACTTTTGCACTTGTCTTAGTGTGGAAAAAACACTTTTTGCACTTGTGATAGTGTTGAAAAACCACTTTTGGCACTTGTGTTGGTGTTGAAAAACCACTTTTCGCACTTGTGTTGGTGCAGGAAACCACTTTTGCACTTGTATTAGTGTGGAAAAAACACTTTTTGCACTTGTTATAGTGTTGAAAAAACACATTTTGCACTTGTGTTAGTGTTGAAAAACCACTTTTCGCACTTGTGTTGGTGCAGGAAACCACTTTTGCACTTGTATTAGTGTGGAAAAAACACTTTTTGCACTTGTGATAGTGTTGAAAAACCACTTTTCGCACTTGTGTTGGTGCAGGAAACCACTTTTGCACTTGTATTAGTGTGGAAAAAACACTTTTTGCACTTGTTATAGTGTTGAAAAAACACATTTTGCACTTGTGTTAGTGTTGAAAAACCACTTTTCGCACTTGTGTTGGTGCAGGAAACCACTTTTGCACTTGTATTAGTGTGGAAAAAACACTTTTTGCACTTGTGATAGTGTTGAAAAACCACTTTTCGCACTTGTGTTAGTGTTGAAAAACCACTTTTCGCACTTGTGCTGGTGCAGGAAACCACTTTTGCACTTGTGTTGGTGCAGGAAACCACTTTTGCACTTGTATTAGTGTGGAAAAAAACACTTTTTGCACTTGTGATAGTGTTGAAAAAACACTTTTTGCACTTGTGTTAGTGTTGAAAAACCACTTTTCGCACTTGTGTTAGTGTTGAAAAACCACTTTTCGCACTTGTGTTTGTGCAGGAAACCACTTTTGCACTTGTATTAGTGTGGAAAAACCACTTTTCGCACTTGTGTTAGTGTTGAAAAAACACTTTTTGCACTTGTGATAGTGTTGAAAAAACACTTTTTGCACTTGTGTTAGTGTTGAAAAACCACTTTTCGCACTGGTGTTGGTGCAGGAAACCACTTTTGCACTTGTATTAGTGTGGAAAAAACACTTTTTGCACTTGTGATAGTGTTGAAAAAATACTTTTTGCACTTGTGTTAGTGTTGAAAAACCACTTTTCGCACTTGTGTTTGTGCAGGAAACCACTTTTGCACTTGTATTAGTGTGGAAAAACCACTTTTCGCACTTGTGTTAGTGTTGAAAAACCACTTTTCGCACTTGTGTTGGTGCAGGAAACCACTTTTGCACTTGTATTAGTGTGGAAAAAACACTTTTTGCACTTGTGATAGTGTTGAAAAAACACTTTTTGCACTTGTGTTAGTGTTGCAAAACCACTTTTCGCACTTGTGTTAGTGTTAAAAAACCACTTTTCGCACTTGTGTTAGTGTTGAAAAACCACTTTTCGCACTTGTGTTGGTGCAGGAAACCACTTTTGTACTTGTATTAGTGTGGAAAAAACACTTTTTGCCCTTGTGATAGTGTTGAAAAACCACTTTTCGCACTTGTGTTGGTGCAGGAAACCACTTTTGCACTTGTATTAGTGTGGAAAAAACACTTTTTGCACTTGTGATAGTGTTGAAAAACCACTTTTCGCACTTGTGTTAGTGTTGAAAAACCACTTTTCGCACTTGTGTTGGTGCAGGAAACCACTTTTGCTCTTGTATTAGTGTGGAAAAAACACTTTTTGCACTTGTGATAGTGTTGAAAAAACACTTTTTGCACTTGTGTTAGTGTTGAAAAACCACTTTTCGCACTTGTGTTAGTGTTGAAAAACCACTTTTCGCACTTGTGTTAGTGTTGAAAAACCACTTTTCGCACTTGTGTTGGTGCAGGAAACCACTTTTGCACTTGTATTAGTGTGGAAAAAACACTTTTTGCACTTGTGATAGTGTTGAAAAACCACTTTTCGCACTTGTGTTGGTGCAGGAAACCACTTTTGCACTTGTATTAGTGTGGAAAAAACACTTTTTGCACTTGTGATAGTGTTGAAAAACCACTTTTCGCACTTGTGTTAGTGTTGAAAAAACACTTTTCGCACTTGTGTTGGTGCAGGAAACCACTTTTGCTCTTGTATTAGTGTGGAAAAAACACTTTTTGCACTTGTGATAGTGTTGAAAAAATACTTTTTGCACTTGTGTTAGTGTTGAAAAACCACTTTTCGCACTTGTGTTGGTGCAGGAAACCACTTTTGCACTTGTATTAGTGTGGCAAAACCACTTTTCGCACTTGTGTTAGTGTTGAAAAACCACTTTTCGCACTTGTGTTAGTGTTGAAAAACCACTTTTCGCACTTGTGTTGGTGCAGGAAACCACTTTTGCACTTGTATTAGTGTTGAAAAAACACTTTTTGCACTTGTGATAGTGTTGACAAACCACTTTTCGCACTTGTGTTAGTGTTGAAAAACCACTTTTCGCAATTGTGTTGGTGCAGGAAACCACTTTTGCACTTGTATTAGTGTGGAAAAAATACTTTTTGCACTTGTGATAGTGTTGAAAACCCACTTTTCGCACTTGTGTTAGTGTTGAAAAACCACTTTTCGCACTTGTGTTGGTGCAGGAAACCACTTTTGCACTTGTCTTAGTGTGGAAAAAACACTTTTTGCACTTGTGATAGTGTTGAAAAACCACTTTTGGCACTTGTGTTGGTGTTGAAAAACCACTTTTCGCACTTGTGTTGGTGCAGGAAACCACTTTTGCTCTTGTATTAGTGTGGAAAAAATAATTTTTGCACTTGTGATAGTGTTGAAAACCCACTTTTCGCACTTGTGTTAGTGTTGAAAAACCACTTTTCGCACTTGTGTTGGTGCAGGAAACCACTTTTGCACTTGTCTTAGTGTGGAAAAAACACTTTTTGCACTTGTGATAGTGTTGAAAAACCACTTTTGGCACTTGTGTTGGTGTTGAAAAACCACTTTTCGCACTTGTGTTGGTGCAGGAAACCACTTTTGCACTTGTATTAGTGTGGAAAAAACACTTTTTGCACTTGTGTTAGTGTTGAAAAACCACTTTTCGCACTTGTGTTGGTGCAGGAAACCACTTTTGCATTTGTATTAGTGTTGAAAAAACACTTTTCGCACTTGTGTTAGTGTTGAAAAACCACTTTTCGCACTTGTGTTGGTGCAGGAAACCACTTTTGCACTTGTGTTGGTGTTGAAAAACCACTTTTCGCACTTGTGTTGGTGCAGGAAACCACTTTTGCACTTGTATTAGTGTGGAAAAAACACTTTTTGCACTTGTGATAGTGTTGAAAAACCACTTTTGGCACTTGTGTTGGTGTTGAAAAACCACTTTTCGCACTTGTGTTGGTGCAGGAAACCACTTTTGCACTTGTATTAGTGTGGAAAAAACACTTTTTGCACTTGTTATAGTGTTGAAAAAACACATTTTGCACTTGTGTTAGTGTTGAAAAACCACTTTTCGCACTTGTGTTGGTGCAGGAAACCACTTTTGCACTTGTATTAGTGTGGAAAAAACACTTTTTGCACTTGTGATAGTGTTGAAAAACCACTTTTCGCACTTGTGTTAGTGTTGAAAAACCACTTTTCGCACTTGTGCTGGTGCAGGAAACCACTTTTGCACTTGTGTTGGTGCAGGAAACCACTTTTGCACTTGTATTAGTGTGGAAAAAAACACTTGTTGCACTTGTGATAGTGTTGAAAAAACACTTTTTGCACTTGTGTTAGTGTTGAAAAACCACTTTTCGCACTTGTGTTAGTGTTGAAAAACCACTTTTCGCACTTGTGTTTGTGCAGGAAACCACTTTTGCACTTGTATTAGTGTGGAAAAAAACACTTTTTGCACTTGTGATAGTGTTGAAAAAACACTTTTTGCACTTGTGTTAGTGTTGAAAAACCACTTTTCGCACTTGTGTTGGTGCAGGAAACCACTTTTGCATTTGTATTAGTGTTGAAAAAACACTTTTCGCACTTGTGTTAGTGTTGAAAAACCACTTTTTGCACTTGTGTTGGTGCAGGAAACCACTTTTGCACTTGTGTTGGTGTTGAAAAACCACTTTTCGCACTTGTGTTGGTGCAGGAAACCACTTTTGCACTTGTCTTAGTGTGGAAAAAACACTTTTTGCACTTGTGATAGTGTTGAAAAAACACATTTTGCACTTGTGTTAGTGTTGAAAAACCACTTTTCGCACTTGTGTTGGTGCAGGAAACCACTTTTGCATTTGTATTAGTGTTGAAAAAACACTTTTCGCACTTGTGTTAGTGTTGAAAAACCACTTTTCGCACTTGTGTTGGTGCAGGAAACCACTTTTGGCACTTGTGTTGGTGTTGAAAAACCACTTTTCGCACTTGTGTTGGTGCAGGAAACCACTTTTGCACTTGTATTAGTGTGGAAAAAACACTTTTTGCACTTGTTATAGTGTTGAAAAAACACATTTTGCACTTGTGTTAGTGTTGAAAAACCACTTTTCGCACTTGTGTTGGTGCAGGAAACCACTTTTGCACTTGTATTAGTGTGGAAAAAACACTTTTTGCACTTGTGATAGTGTTGAAAAACCACTTTTCGCACTTGTGTTAGTGTTGAAAAACAACTTTTCGCACTTGTGCTGGTGCAGGAAACCACTTTTGCACTTGTGTTGGTGCAGGAAACCACTTTTGCACTTGTATTAGTGTGGAAAAAAACACTTTTTGCACTTGTGATAGTGTTGAAAAAACACTTTTTGCACTTGTGTTAGTGTTGAAAAACCACTTTTCGCACTTGTGTTAGTGTTGAAAAACCACTTTTCGCACTTGTGTTTGTGCAGGAAACCACTTTTGCACTTGTATTAGTGTGGAAAAACCACTTTTCGCACTTGTGTTAGTGTTGAAAAAACACTTTTTGCACTTGTGATAGTGTTGAAAAAACACTTTTTGCACTTGTGTTAGTGTTGAAAAACCACTTTTCGCACTGGTGTTGGTGCAGGAAACCACTTTTGCACTTGTATTAGTGTGGAAAAAACACTTTTTGCACTTGTGATAGTGTTGAAAAAACACTTTTTGCACTTGTGTTAGTGTTGAAAAACCACTTTTCGCACTTGTGTTTGTGCAGGAAACCACTTTTGCACTTGTATTAGTGTGGAAAAACCACTTTTCGCACTTGTGTTAGTGTTGAAAAACCACTTTTCGCACTTGTGTTGGTGCAGGAAACCACTTTTGCACTTGTATTAGTGTGGAAAAAACACTTTTTGCACTTGTGATAGTGTTGAAAAAACACTTTTTGCACTTGTGTTAGTGTTGCAAAACCACTTTTCGCACTTGTGTTAGTGTTAAAAAACCACTTTTCGCACTTGTGTTAGTGTTGAAAAACCACTTTTCGCACTTGTGTTGGTGCAGGAAACCACTTTTGCACTTGTATTAGTGTGGAAAAAACACTTTTTGCCCTTGTGATAGTGTTGAAAAACCACTTTTCGCACTTGTGTTGGTGCAGGAAACCACTTTTGCACTTGTATTAGTGTGGAAAAAACACTTTTTGCACTTGTGATAGTGTTGAAAAACCACTTTTCGCACTTGTGTTAGTGTTGAAAAACCACTTTTCGCACTTGTGTTGGTGCAGGAAACCACTTTTGCTCTTGTATTAGTGTGGAAAAAACACTTTTTGCACTTGTGATAGTGTTGAAAAAACACTTTTTGCACTTGTGTTAGTGTTGAAAAACCACTTTTCGCACTTGTGTTAGTGTTAAAAAACCACTTTTCGCACTTGTGTTAGTGTTGAAAAACCACTTTTCGCACTTGTGTTGGTGCAGGAAACCACTTTTGCACTTGTATTAGTGTGGAAAAAACACTTTTTGCACTTGTGATAGTGTTGAAAAACCACTTTTCGCACTTGTGTTGGTGCAGGAAACCACTTTTGCACTTGTATTAGTGTGGAAAAACCACTTTTCGCACTTGTGTTGGTGCAGGAAACCACTTTTGCACTTGTATTAGTGTGGAAAAAACACTTTTTGCACTTGTGATAGTGTTGAAAAACCACTTTTCGCACTTGTGTTAGTGTTGAAAAACCACTTTTCGCACTTGTGTTGGTGCAGGAAACCACTTTTGCTCTTGTATTAGTGTGGAAAAAACACTTTTTGCACTTGTGATAGTGTTGAAAAAACACTTTTTGCACTTGTGTTAGTGTTGAAAAACCACTTTTCGCACTTGTGTTAGTGTTAAAAAACCACTTTTCGCACTTGTGTTAGTGTTGAAAAACCACTTTTCGCACTTGTGTTGGTGCAGGAAACCACTTTTGCACTTGTATTAGTGTGGAAAAAACACTTTTTGCACTTGTGTTAGTGTTGAAAAACCACTTTTCGCACTTGTGTTAGTGTTGAAAAACCACTTTTCGCACTTGTGTTAGTGTTGAAAAACCACTTTTCGCACTTGTGTTGGTGCAGGAAACCACTTTTGCACTTGTATTAGTGTGGAAAAAACACTTTTTGCACTTGTGATAGTGTTGAAAAACCACTTTTCGCACTTGTGTTGGTGCAGGAAACCACTTTTGCACTTGTATTAGTGTGGAAAAAACACTTTTTGCACTTGTGATAGTGTTGAAAAACCACTTTTCGCACTTGTGTTAGTGTTGAAAAAACACTTTTCGCACTTGTGTTGGTGCAGGAAACCACTTTTGCTCTTGTATTAGTGTGGAAAAAACACTTTTTGCACTTGTGATAGTGTTGAAAAAATACTTTTTGCACTTGTGTTAGTGTTGAAAAACCACTTTTCGCACTTGTGTTGGTGCAGGAAACCACTTTTGCACTTGTATTAGTGTGGCAAAACCACTTTTCGCACTTGTGTTAGTGTTGAAAAACCACTTTTCGCACTTGTGTTAGTGTTGAAAAACCACTTTTCGCACTTGTGTTGGTGCAGGAAACCACTTTTGCACTTGTATTAGTGTTGAAAAAACACTTTTTGCACTTGTGATAGTGTTGACAAACCACTTTTCGCACTTGTGTTAGTGTTGAAAAACCACTTTTCGCAATTGTGTTGGTGCAGGAAACCACTTTTGCACTTGTATTAGTGTGGAAAAAATACTTTTTGCACTTGTGATAGTGTTGAAAACCCACTTTTCGCACTTGTGTTAGTGTTGAAAAACCACTTTTCGCACTTGTGTTGGTGCAGGAAACCACTTTTGCACTTGTCTTAGTGTGGAAAAAACACTTTTTGCACTTGTGATAGTGTTGAAAAACCACTTTTGGCACTTGTGTTGGTGTTGAAAAACCACTTTTCGCACTTGTGTTGGTGCAGGAAACCACTTTTGCTCTTGTATTAGTGTGGAAAAAATACTTTTTGCACTTGTGATAGTGTTGAAAACCCACTTTTCGCACTTGTGTTAGTGTTGAAAAACCACTTTTCGCACTTGTGTTGGTGCAGGAAACCACTTTTGCACTTGTCTTAGTGTGGAAAAAACACTTTTTGCACTTGTGATAGTGTTGAAAAACCACTTTTGGCACTTGTGTTGGTGTTGAAAAACCACTTTTCGCACTTGTGTTGGTGCAGGAAACCACTTTTGCACTTGTATTAGTGTGGAAAAAACACTTTTTGCACTTGTGTTAGTGTTGAAAAACCACTTTTCGCACTTGTGTTGGTGCAGGAAACCACTTTTGCATTTGTATTAGTGTTGAAAAAACACTTTTCGCACTTGTGTTAGTGTTGAAAAAACACTTTTCGCACTTGTGTTGGTGCAGGAAACCACTTTTGCACTTGTGTTGGTGTTGAAAAACCACTTTTCGCACTTGTGTTGGTGCAGGAAACCACTTTTGCACTTGTATTAGTGTGGAAAAAACACTTTTTGCACTTGTGATAGTGTTGAAAAACCACTTTTGGCACTTGTGTTGGTGTTGAAAAACCACTTTTCGCACTTGTGTTGGTGCAGGAAACCACTTTTGCACTTGTATTAGTGTGGAAAAAACACTTTTTGCACTTGTTATAGTGTTGAAAAAACACATTTTGCACTTGTGTTAGTGTTGAAAAACCACTTTTCGCACTTGTGTTGGTGCAGGAAACCACTTTTGCACTTGTATTAGTGTGGAAAAAACACTTTTTGCACTTGAGATAGTGTTGAAAAACCACTTTTCGCACTTGTGTTAGTGTTGAAAAACCACTTTTCGCACTTGTGCTGGTGCAGGAAACCACTTTTGCACTTGTGTTGGTGCAGGAAACCACTTTTGCACTTGTATTAGTGTGGAAAAAAACACTTGTTGCACTTGTGATAGTGTTGAAAAAACACTTTTTGCACTTGTGTTAGTGTTGAAAAACCACTTTTCGCACTTGTGTTAGTGTTGAAAAACCACTTTTCGCACTTGTGTTTGTGCAGGAAACCACTTTTGCACTTGTATTAGTGTGGAAAAAAACACTTTTTGCACTTGTGATAGTGTTGAAAAAACACTTTTTGCACTTGTGTTAGTGTTGAAAAACCACTTTTCGCACTTGTATTGGTGCAGGAAACCACTTTTGCATTTGTATTAGTGTTGAAAAAACACTTTTCGCACTTGTGTTAGTGTTGAAAAACCACTTTTTGCACTTGTGTTGGTGCAGGAAACCACTTTTGCACTTGTGTTGGTGTTGAAAAACCACTTTTCGCACTTGTGTTGGTGCAGGAAACCACTTTTGCACTTGTCTTAGTGTGGAAAAAACACTTTTTGCACTTGTGATAGTGTTGAAAAAACACATTTTGCACTTGTGTTAGTGTTGAAAAACCACTTTTCGCACTTGTGTTGGTGCAGGAAACCACTTTTGCATTTGTATTAGTGTTGAAAAAACACTTTTCGCACTTGTGTTAGTGTTGAAAAACCACTTTTCGCACTTGTGTTGGTGCAGGAAACCACTTTTGGCACTTGTGTTGGTGTTGAAAAACCACTTTTCGCACTTGTGTTGGTGCAGGAAACCACTTTTGCACTTGTATTAGTGTGGAAAAAACACTTTTTGCACTTGTTATAGTGTTGAAAAAACACATTTTGCACTTGTGTTAGTGTTGAAAAACCACTTTTCGCACTTGTGTTGGTGCAGGAAACCACTTTTGCACTTGTATTAGTGTGGAAAAAACACTTTTTGCACTTGTGATAGTGTTGAAAAACCACTTTTCGCACTTGTGTTAGTGTTGAAAAACAACTTTTCGCACTTGTGCTGGTGCAGGAAACCACTTTTGCACTTGTGTTGGTGCAGGAAACCACTTTTGCACTTGTATTAGTGTGGAAAAAAACACTTTTTGCACTTGTGATAGTGTTGAAAAAACACTTTTTGCACTTGTGTTAGTGTTGAAAAACCACTTTTCGCACTTTTGTTAGTGTTGAAAAACCACTTTTCGCACTTGTGTTTGTGCAGGAAACCACTTTTGCACTTGTATTAGTGTGGAAAAACCACTTTTCGCACTTGTGTTAGTGTTGAAAAAACACTTTTTGCACTTGTGATAGTGTTGAAAAAACACTTTTTGCACTTGTGTTAGTGTTGAAAAACCACTTTTCGCACTGGTGTTGGTGCAGGAAACCACTTTTGCACTTGTATTAGTGTGGAAAAAACACTTTTTGCACTTGTGATAGTGTTGAAAAAACACTTTTTGCACTTGTGTTAGTGTTGAAAAACCACTTTTCGCACTTGTGTTTGTGCAGGAAACCACTTTTGCACTTGTATTAGTGTGGAAAAACCACTTTTCGCACTTGTGTTAGTGTTGAAAAACCACTTTTCGCACTTGTGTTGGTGCAGGAAACCACTTTTGCACTTGTATTAGTGTGGAAAAAACACTTTTTGCACTTGTGATAGTGTTGAAAAAACACTTTTTGCACTTGTGTTAGTGTTGCAAAACCACTTTTCGCACTTGTGTTAGTGTTAAAAAACCACTTTTCGCACTTGTGTTAGTGTTGAAAAACCACTTTTCGCACTTGTGTTGGTGCAGGAAACCACTTTTGCACTTGTATTAGTGTGGAAAAAACACTTTTTGCCCTTGTGATAGTGTTGAAAAACCACTTTTCGCACTTGTGTTGGTGCAGGAAACCACTTTTGCACTTGTATTAGTGTGGAAAAAACACTTTTTGCACTTGTGATAGTGTTGAAAAACCACTTTTCGCACTTGTGTTAGTGTTGAAAAACCACTTTTCGCACTTGTGTTGGTACAGGAAACCACTTTTGCTCTTGTATTAGTGTGGAAAAAACACTTTTTGCACTTGTGATAGTGTTGAAAAAACACTTTTTGCACTTGTGTTAGTGTTGAAAAACCACTTTTCGCACTTGTGTTAGTGTTAAAAAACCACTTTTCGCACTTGTGTTAGTGTTGAAAAACCACTTTTCGCACTTGTGTTGGTGCAGGAAACCACTTTTGCACTTGTATTAGTGTGGAAAAAACACTTTTTGCACTTGTGATAGTGTTGAAAAACCACTTTTCGCACTTGTGTTGGTGCAGGAAACCACTTTTGCACTTGTATTAGTGTGGAAAAAACACTTTTTGCACTTGTGATAGTGTTGAAAAACCACTTTTCGCACTTGTGTTAGTGTTGAAAAACCACTTTTCGCACTTGTGTTGGTGCAGGAAACCACTTTTGCTCTTGTATTAGTGTGGAAAAAACACTTTTTGCACTTGTGATAGTGTTGAAAAAATACTTTTTGCACTTGTGTTAGTGTTGAAAAACCACTTTTCGCACTTGTGTTGGTGCAGGAAACCTCTTTTGCACTTGTATTAGTGTGGCAAAACCACTTTTCGCACTTGTGTTAGTGTTGAAAAACCACTTTTCGCACTTGTGTTAGTGTTGACAAACCACTTTTCGCACTTGTGTTAGTGTTGAAAAACCACTTTTCGCAATTGTGTTGGTGCAGGAAACCACTTTTGCACTTGTATTAGTGTGGAAAAAATACTTTTTGCACTTGTGATAGTGTTGAAAACCCACTTTTCGCACTTGTGTTAGTGTTGAAAAACCACTTTTCGCACTTGTGTTGGTGCAGGAAACCACTTTTGCACTTGTCTTAGTGTGGAAAAAACACTTTTTGCACTTGTGATAGTGTTGAAAAACCACTTTTGGCACTTGTGTTGGTGTTGAAAAACCACTTTTCGCACTCGTGTTGGTGCAGGAAACCACTTTTGCTCTTGTATTAGTGTGGAAAAAATACTTTTTGCACTTGTGATAGTGTTGAAAACCCACTTTTCGCACTTGTGTTAGTGTTGAAAAACCACTTTTCGCACTTGTGTTGGTGCAGGAAACCACTTTTGCACTTGTCTTAGTGTGGAAAAAACACTTTTTGCACTTGTGATAGTGTTGAAAAACCACTTTTGGCACTTGTGTTGGTGTTGAAAAACCACTTTTCGCACTTGTGTTGGTGCAGGAAACCACTTTTGCACTTGTATTAGTGTGGCAAAACCACTTTTCGCACTTGTGTTAGTGTTGAAAAACCACTTTTCGCACTTGTGTTAGTGTTGAAAAACCACTTTTCGCACTTGTGTTGGTGCAGGAAACCACTTTTGCACTTGTATTAGTGTTGAAAAAACACTTTTTGCACTTGTGATAGTGTTGACAAACCACTTTTCGCACTTGTGTTAGTGTTGAAAAACCACTTTTCGCAATTGTGTTGGTGCAGGAAACCACTTTTGCACTTGTATTAGTGTGGAAAAAATACTTTTTGCACTTGTGATAGTGTTGAAAACCCACTTTTCGCACTTGTGTTAGTGTTGAAAAACCACTTTTCGCACTTGTGTTGGTGCAGGAAACCACTTTTGCACTTGTCTTAGTGTGGAAAAAACACTTTTTGCACTTGTGATAGTGTTGAAAAACCACTTTTGGCACTTGTGTTGGTGTTGAAAAACCACTTTTCGCACTTGTGTTGGTGCAGGAAACCACTTTTGCTCTTGTATTAGTGTGGAAAAAATACTTTTTGCACTTGTGATAGTGTTGAAAACCCACTTTTCGCACTTGTGTTAGTGTTGAAAAACCACTTTTCGCACTTGTGTTGGTGCAGGAAACCACTTTTGCACTTGTCTTAGTGTGGAAAAAACACTTTTTGCACTTGTGATAGTGTTGAAAAACCACTTTTGGCACTTGTGTTGGTGTTGAAAAACCACTTTTCGCACTTGTGTTGGTGCAGGAAACCACTTTTGCACTTGTATTAGTGTGGAAAAAACACTTTTTGCACTTGTGTTAGTGTTGAAAAACCACTTTTCGCACTTGTGTTGGTGCAGGAAACCACTTTTGCATTTGTATTAGTGTTGAAAAAACACTTTTCGCACTTGTGTTAGTGTTGAAAAACCACTTTTCGCACTTGTGTTGGTGCAGGAAACCACTTTTGCACTTGTGTTGGTGTTGAAAAACCACTTTTCGCACTTGTGTTGGTGCAGGAAACCACTTTTGCACTTGTATTAGTGTGGAAAAAACACTTTTTGCACTTGTGATAGTGTTGAAAAACCACTTTTGGCACTTGTGTTGGTGTTGAAAAACCACTTTTCGCACTTGTGTTGGTGCAGGAAACCACTTTTGCACTTGTATTAGTGTGGAAAAAACACTTTTTGCACTTGTTATAGTGTTGAAAAAACACATTTTGCACTTGTGTTAGTGTTGAAAAACCACTTTTCGCACTTGTGTTGGTGCAGGAAACCACTTTTGCACTTGTATTAGTGTGGAAAAAACACTTTTTGCACTTGAGATAGTGTTGAAAAACCACTTTTCGCACTTGTGTTAGTGTTGAAAAACCACTTTTCGCACTTGTGCTGGTGCAGGAAACCACTTTTGCACTTGTGTTGGTGCAGGAAACCACTTTTGCACTTGTATTAGTGTGGAAAAAAACACTTGTTGCACTTGTGATAGTGTTGAAAAAACACTTTTTGCACTTGTGTTAGTGTTGAAAAACCACTTTTCGCACTTGTGTTAGTGTTGAAAAACCACTTTTCGCACTTGTGTTTGTGCAGGAAACCACTTTTGCACTTGTATTAGTGTGGAAAAAAACACTTTTTGCACTTGTGATAGTGTTGAAAAAACACTTTTTGCACTTGTGTTAGTGTTGAAAAACCACTTTTCGCACTTGTGTTGGTGCAGGAAACCACTTTTGCATTTGTATTAGTGTTGAAAAAACACTTTTCGCACTTGTGTTAGTGTTGAAAAACCACTTTTTGCACTTGTGTTGGTGCAGGAAACCACTTTTGCACTTGTGTTGGTGTTGAAAAACCACTTTTCGCACTTGTGTTGGTGCAGGAAACCACTTTTGCACTTGTCTTAGTGTGGAAAAAACACTTTTTGCACTTGTGATAGTGTTGAAAAAACACATTTTGCACTTGTGTTAGTGTTGAAAAACCACTTTTCGCACTTGTGTTGGTGCAGGAAACCACTTTTGCATTTGTATTAGTGTTGAAAAAACACTTTTCGCACTTGTGTTAGTGTTGAAAAACCACTTTTCGCACTTGTGTTGGTGCAGGAAACCACTTTTGGCACTTGTGTTGGTGTTGAAAAACCACTTTTCGCACTTGTGTTGGTGCAGGAAACCACTTTTGCACTTGTATTAGTGTGGAAAAAACACTTTTTGCACTTGTTATAGTGTTGAAAAAACACATTTTGCACTTGTGTTAGTGTTGAAAAACCACTTTTCGCACTTGTGTTGGTGCAGGAAACCACTTTTGCACTTGTATTAGTGTGGAAAAAACACTTTTTGCACTTGTGATAGTGTTGAAAAACCACTTTTCGCACTTGTGTTAGTGTTGAAAAACAACTTTTCGCACTTGTGCTGGTGCAGGAAACCACTTTTGCACTTGTGTTGGTGCAGGAAACCACTTTTGCACTTGTATTAGTGTGGAAAAAAACACTTTTTGCACTTGTGATAGTGTTGAAAAAACACTTTTTGCACTTGTGTTAGTGTTGAAAAACCACTTTTCGCACTTTTGTTAGTGTTGAAAAACCACTTTTCGCACTTGTGTTTGTGCAGGAAACCACTTTTGCACTTGTATTAGTGTGGAAAAACCACTTTTCGCACTTGTGTTAGTGTTGAAAAAACACTTTTTGCACTTGTGATAGTGTTGAAAAAACACTTTTTGCACTTGTGTTAGTGTTGAAAAACCACTTTTCGCACTGGTGTTGGTGCAGGAAACCACTTTTGCACTTGTATTAGTGTGGAAAAAACACTTTTTGCACTTGTGATAGTGTTGAAAAAACACTTTTTGCACTTGTGTTAGTGTTGAAAAACCACTTTTCGCACTTGTGTTTGTGCAGGAAACCACTTTTGCACTTGTATTAGTGTGGAAAAACCACTTTTCGCACTTGTGTTAGTGTTGAAAAACCACTTTTCGCACTTGTGTTGGTGCAGGAAACCACTTTTGCACTTGTATTAGTGTGGAAAAAACACTTTTTGCACTTGTGATAGTGTTGAAAAAACACTTTTTGCACTTGTGTTAGTGTTGCAAAACCACTTTTCGCACTTGTGTTAGTGTTAAAAAACCACTTTTCGCACTTGTGTTAGTGTTGAAAAACCACTTTTCGCACTTGTGTTGGTGCAGGAAACCACTTTTGCACTTGTATTAGTGTGGAAAAAACACTTTTTGCCCTTGTGATAGTGTTGAAAAACCACTTTTCGCACTTGTGTTGGTGCAGGAAACCACTTTTGCACTTGTATTAGTGTGGAAAAAACACTTTTTGCACTTGTGATAGTGTTGAAAAACCACTTTTCGCACTTGTGTTAGTGTTGAAAAACCACTTTTCGCACTTGTGTTGGTACAGGAAACCACTTTTGCTCTTGTATTAGTGTGGAAAAAACACTTTTTGCACTTGTGATAGTGTTGAAAAAACACTTTTTGCACTTGTGTTAGTGTTGAAAAACCACTTTTCGCACTTGTGTTAGTGTTAAAAAACCACTTTTCGCACTTGTGTTAGTGTTGAAAAACCACTTTTCGCACTTGTGTTGGTGCAGGAAACCACTTTTGCACTTGTATTAGTGTGGAAAAAACACTTTTTGCACTTGTGATAGTGTTGAAAAACCACTTTTCGCACTTGTGTTGGTGCAGGAAACCACTTTTGCACTTGTATTAGTGTGGAAAAAACACTTTTTGCACTTGTGATAGTGTTGAAAAACCACTTTTCGCACTTGTGTTAGTGTTGAAAAACCACTTTTCGCACTTGTGTTGGTGCAGGAAACCACTTTTGCTCTTGTATTAGTGTGGAAAAAACACTTTTTGCACTTGTGATAGTGTTGAAAAAATACTTTTTGCACTTGTGTTAGTGTTGAAAAACCACTTTTCGCACTTGTGTTGGTGCAGGAAACCTCTTTTGCACTTGTATTAGTGTGGCAAAACCACTTTTCGCACTTGTGTTAGTGTTGAAAAACCACTTTTCGCACTTGTGTTAGTGTTGAAAAACCACTTTTCGCACTTGTGTTGGTGCAGGAAACCACTTTTGCACTTGTATTAGTGTTGAAAAAACACTTTTTGCACTTGTGATAGTGTTGACAAACCACTTTTCGCACTTGTGTTAGTGTTGAAAAACCACTTTTCGCAATTGTGTTGGTGCAGGAAACCACTTTTGCACTTGTATTAGTGTGGAAAAAATACTTTTTGCACTTGTGATAGTGTTGAAAACCCACTTTTCGCACTTGTGTTAGTGTTGAAAAACCACTTTTCGCACTTGTGTTGGTGCAGGAAACCACTTTTGCACTTGTCTTAGTGTGGAAAAAACACTTTTTGCACTTGTGATAGTGTTGAAAAACCACTTTTGGCACTTGTGTTGGTGTTGAAAAACCACTTTTCGCACTCGTGTTGGTGCAGGAAACCACTTTTGCTCTTGTATTAGTGTGGAAAAAATACTTTTTGCACTTGTGATAGTGTTGAAAACCCACTTTTCGCACTTGTGTTAGTGTTGAAAAACCACTTTTCGCACTTGTGTTGGTGCAGGAAACCACTTTTGCACTTGTCTTAGTGTGGAAAAAACACTTTTTGCACTTGTGATAGTGTTGAAAAACCACTTTTGGCACTTGTGTTGGTGTTGAAAAACCACTTTTCGCACTTGTGTTGGTGCAGGAAACCACTTTTGCACTTGTATTAGTGTGGAAAAAACACTTTTTGCACTTGTGTTAGTGTTGAAAAACCACTTTTCGCACTTGTGTTGGTGCAGGAAACCACTTTTGCATTTGTATTAGTGTTGAAAAAACACTTTTCGCACTTGTGTTAGTGTTGAAAAACCACTTTTCGCACTTGTGTTGGTGCAGGAAACCACTTTTGCACTTGTGTTGGTGTTGAAAAACCACTTTTCGCACTTGTGTTGGTGCAGGAAACCACTTTTGCACTTGTATTAGTGTGGAAAAAACACTTTTTGCACTTGTGATAGTGTTGAAAAAACACATTTTGCACTTGTGTTAGTGTTGAAAAACCACTTTTTGCACTTGTGTTGGTGCAGGAAACCACTTTTGCACTTGTATTAGTGTGGAAAAAACACTTTTTGCACTTGTGATAGTGTTGAAAAAACACTTTTTGCACTTGTGTTAGTGTTGAAAAACCACTTTTCGCACTTGTGTTAGTGTTGAAAAACCACTTTTCGCACTTGTGTTAGTGTTGTAAAACCACTTTTCGCACTTGTGTTGGTGCAGGAAACCACTTTTGCACTTGTATTAGTGTGGAAAAAACACTTTTTGCACTTGTGATAGTGTTGAAAAACCACTTTTCGCACTTGTGTTAGTGTTGAAAAACCACTTTTCGCACTTGTGTTAGTGTTGAAAAACCACTTTTCGCACTTGTGTTGGTGCAGGAAACTACTTTTGCACTTGTATTAGTGTGGAAAAACCACTTTTCGCACTTGTGTTAGTGTTGAAAAACCACTTTTCGCACTTGTGTTAGTGTTGAAAAACCACTTTTCGGACTTGTGTTGGTGCAGGAAACCACTTTTGCACTTGTATTAGTGTGGAAAAAACACTTTTTGCACTTGTGATAGTGTTGAAAAACCACTTTTTGCACTTGTGTTAGTGTTGAAAAACCACTTTTCGCACTTGTGTTGGTGCAGGAAACCACTTTTGCTCTTGTATTAGTGTGGAAAAAACACTTTTTGCACTTGTGATAGTGTTGAAAAAACACTTTCTGCACTTGTGTTAGTGTTGAAAAACCACTTTTCGCCCTTGTGTTGGTGCAGGATACCACTTTTGCACTTGTATTAGTGTGGAAAAACCACTTTTCGCACTTGTGTTAGTGTTGAAAAACCACTTTTCGCACTTGTGTTAGTGTTGAAAAACCACTTTTCGCACTTGTATTGGTGCAGGAAACCACTTTTGCACTTGTATTAGTGTGGAAAAAACACTTTTTGCACTTGTGATAGTGTTGACAAACCACTTTTCGCACTTGTGTTAGTGTTGAAAAACCACTTTTCGCAATTGTGTTGGTGCAGGAAACCACTTTTGCACTTGTATTAGTGTGGAAAAAACACTTTTTGCACTTGTGATAGTGTTGAAAAGCCACTTTTCGCACTTGTGTTAGTGTTGAAAAACCACTTTTCGCACTTGTGTTGGTGCAGGAAACCACTTTTGCACTTGTCTTAGTGTGGAAAAAACACTTTTTGCACTTGTGATAGTGTTGAAAAACCACTTTTGGCACTTGTGTTGGTGTTGAAAAACCACTTTTCGCACTTGTGTTGGTGCAGGAAACCACTTTTGCACTTGTATTAGTGTGGAAAAACACTTTTTGCACTTGTGATAGTGTTGAAAAAACACATTTTGCACTTGTGTTAGTGTTGAAAAACCACTTTTCGCACTTGTGTTGGTGCAGGAAACCACTTTTGCACTTGTATTAGTGTGGAAAAAACACTTTTTGCACTTGTGATAGTGTTGAAAAAACACTTTTTGCACTTGTGTTAGTGTTGAAAAACCACTTTTCGCACTTGTGTTAGTGTTGAAAAACCACTTTTCGCACTTGTGTTAGTGTTGAAAAACCACTTTTTGCACTTGTGTTGGTGCAGGAAACCACTTTTGCACTTGTATTAGTGTGGAAAAAACACTTTTTGCACTTGTGATAGTGTTGAAAAACCACTTTTCGCACTTGTGTTAGTGTTGAAAAACCACTTTTCGCACTTGTGTTGGTGCAGGAAACCACTTTTGCACTTGTATTAGTGTGGAAAAAATACTTTTTGCACTTGTGATAGTGTTGAAAAAACACTTTTTGCACTTGTGTTAGTGTTGAAAAACCACTTTTCGCACTTGTATTTGTGCAGGAAACCACTTTTGCACTTGTATTAGTGTGGAAAAACCACTTTTCGCACTTGTGTTAGTGTTGAAAAACCACTTTTCGCACTTGTGTTAGTGTTGAAAAAACACTTTTCGCACTTGTGTTGGTGCAGGAAACCACTTTTGCACTTGTATTAGTGTGGAAAAAACACTTTTTGCACTTGTGATAGTGTTGAAAAACCACTTTTTGCACTTGTGTTAGTGTTGAAAAACCACTTTTCGCACTTGTGCTGGTGCAGGAAACCACTTTTGCACTTGTATTAGTGTGGAAAAAACACTTTTTGCACTTGTGATAGTGTTGAAAAACCACTTTTCGCACTTGTGTTAGTGTTGAAAAACCACTTTTCACATTTGTGTTAGTGTTGAAAAACCACTTTTCGCACTTGTGTTGGTGCAGGAAACCACTTTTGCACTTGTATTAGTGTGGAAAAACCACTTTTTGCACTTGTGATAGTGTTGAAAAACCACTTTTCGCACTTGTGTTAGTGTTGAAAAACCACTTTTCGCACTTGTGTTGGTGCAGGAAACCACTTTTGCACTTGTATTAGTGTGGAAAAAACACTTTTTGCACTTGTGATAGTGTTGAAAAACCACTTTTTGCACTTGCGTTAGTGTTGAAAAACCACTTTTCGCACTTGTGTTGGTGCAGGAAACCACTTTTGCACTTGTATTAGTGTGGAAAAAACACTTTTTGCACTTGTAATAGTGTTGAAAAAACACTTTTTGCACTTGTGTTAGTGTTGAAAAACCACTTTTCGCACTTGTGTTGGTGCAGGAAACCACTTTTGCACTTGTATTAGTGTGGCAAAACCACTTTTCGCACTTGTGTTAGTGTTGAAAAACCACTTTTCGCACTTGTGTTAGTGTTGAAAAACCACTTTTCGCACTTGTGTTGGTGCAGGAAACCACTTTTGCACTTGTGTTGGTGTTGAAAAACCACTTTTCGCACTTGTGTTGGTGCAGGAAACCACTTTTGCACTTGTATTAGTGTGGAAAAAACATTTTTTGCACTTGTGATAGTGTTGAAAAACCACTTTTGGCACTTGTGTTGGTGTTGAAAAACCACTTTTCGCACTTGTGTTGGTGCAGGAAACCACTTTTGCACTTGTATTAGTGTGGAAAAAACACTTTTTGCACTTGTTATAGTGTTGAAAAAACACATTTTGCACTTGTGTTAGTGTTGAAAAACCACTTTTCGCACTTTTGTTGGTGCAGGAAACCACTTTTGCACTTGTATTAGTGTGGAAAAAACACTTTTTGCACTTGTGATAGTGTTGAAAAACCACTTTTCGCACTTGTGTTAGTGTTGAAAAACCACTTTTCGCACTTGTGCTGGTGCAGGAAACCACTTTTGCACTTGTGTTGGTGCAGGAAACCACTTTTGCACTTGTATTAGTGTGGAAAAAAACACTTGTTGCACTTGTGATAGTGTTGAAAAAACACTTTTTGCACTTGTGTTAGTGTTGAAAAACCACTTTTCGCACTTGTGTTAGTGTTGAAAAACCACTTTTCGCACTTGTGTTTGTGCAGGAAACCACTTTTGCACTTGTATTAGTGTGGAAAAAAACACTTTTTGCACTTGTGATAGTGTTGAAAAAACACTTTTTGCACTTGTGTTAGTGTTGAAAAACCACTTTTCGCACTTGTGTTGGTGCAGGAAACCACTTTTGCATTTGTATTAGTGTTGAAAAAACACTTTTCGCACTTGTGTTAGTGTTGAAAAACCACTTTTCGCACTTGTGTTGGTGCAGGAAACCACTTTTGCACTTGTGTTGGTGTTGAAAAACCACTTTTCGCACTTGTGTTGGTGCAGGAAACCACTTTTGCACTTGTCTTAGTGTGGAAAAAACACTTTTTGCACTTGTGATAGTGTTGAAAAAACACATTTTGCACTTGTGATAGTGTTGAAAAACCACTTTTCGCACTTGTGTTGGTGCAGGAAACCACTTTTGCATTTGTATTAGTGTTGAAAAAACACTTTTCGCACTTGTGTTAGTGTTGAAAAACCACTTTTCGCACTTGTGTTGGTGCAGGAAACCACTTTTGGCACTTGTGTTGGTGTTGAAAAACCACTTTTCGCACTTGTGTTGGTGCAGGAAACCACTTTTGCACTTGTATTAGTGTGGAAAAAACACTTTTTGCACTTGTTATAGTGTTGAAAAAACACATTTTGCACTTGTGTTAGTGTTGAAAAACCACATTTTGCACTTGTGTTAGTGTTGAAAAACCACTTTTCGCACTTGTGTTGGTGCAGGAAACCACTTTTGCACTTGTCTTAGTGTGGAAAAAACACTTTTTGCACTTGTGATAGTGTTGAAAAACCACTTTTGGCACTTGTGTTGGTGTTGAAAAACCACTTTTCGCACTTGTGTTGGTGCAGGAAACCACTTTTGCACTTGTATTAGTGTGGAAAAACACTTTTTGCACTTGTGATAGTGTTGAAAAAACACATTTTGCACTTGTGTTAGTGTTGAAAAACCACTTTTCGCACTTGTGTTGGTGCAGGAAACCACTTTTGCACTTGTATTAGTGTGGAAAAAACACTTTTTGCACTTGTGATAGTGTTGAAAAAACACTTTTTGCACTTGTGTTAGTGTTGAAAAACCACTTTTCGCACTTGTGTTAGTGTTGAAAAACCACTTTTCGCACTTGTGTTAGTGTTGAAAAACCACTTTTTGCACTTGTGTTGGTGCAGGAAACCACTTTTGCACTTGTATTAGTGTGGAAAAAACACTTTTTGCACTTGTGATAGTGTTGAAAAACCACTTTTCGCACTTGTGTTAGTGTTGAAAAACCACTTTTCGCACTTGTGTTGGTGCAGGAAACCACTTTTGCACTTGTATTAGTGTGGAAAAAATACTTTTTGCACTTGTGATAGTGTTGAAAAAACACTTTTTGCACTTGTGTTAGTGTTGAAAAACCACTTTTCGCACTTGTATTTGTGCAGGAAACCACTTTTGCACTTGTATTAGTGTGGAAAAACCACTTTTCGCACTTGTGTTAGTGTTGAAAAACCACTTTTCGCACTTGTGTTAGTGTTGAAAAAACACTTTTCGCACTTGTGTTGGTGCAGGAAACCACTTTTGCACTTGTATTAGTGTGGAAAAAACACTTTTTGCACTTGTGATAGTGTTGAAAAACCACTTTTTGCACTTGTGTTAGTGTTGAAAAACCACTTTTCGCACTTGTGCTGGTGCAGGAAACCACTTTTGCACTTGTATTAGTGTGGAAAAAACACTTTTTGCACTTGTGATAGTGTTGAAAAACCACTTTTCGCACTTGTGTTAGTGTTGAAAAACCACTTTTCACATTTGTGTTAGTGTTGAAAAACCACTTTTCGCACTTGTGTTGGTGCAGGAAACCACTTTTGCACTTGTATTAGTGTGGAAAAACCACTTTTTGCACTTGTGATAGTGTTGAAAAACCACTTTTCGCACTTGTGTTAGTGTTGAAAAACCACTTTTCGCACTTGTGTTGGTGCAGGAAACCACTTTTGCACTTGTATTAGTGTGGAAAAAACACTTTTTGCACTTGTGATAGTGTTGAAAAACCACTTTTTGCACTTGAGTTAGTGTTGAAAAACCACTTTTCGCACTTGTGTTGGTGCAGGAAACCACTTTTGCACTTGTATTAGTGTGGAAAAAACACTTTTTGCACTTGTAATAGTGTTGAAAAAACACTTTTTGCACTTGTGTTAGTGTTGAAAAACCACTTTTCGCACTTGTGTTGGTGCAGGAAACCACTTTTGCACTTGTATTAGTGTGGCAAAACCACTTTTCGCACTTGTGTTAGTGTTGAAAAACCACTTTTCGCACTTGTGTTAGTGTTGAAAAACCACTTTTCGCACTTGTGTTGGTGCAGGAAACCACTTTTGCACTTGTGTTGGTGTTGAAAAACCACTTTTCGCACTTGTGTTGGTGCAGGAAACCACTTTTGCACTTGTATTAGTGTGGAAAAAACATTTTTTGCACTTGTGATAGTGTTGAAAAACCACTTTTGGCACTTGTGTTGGTGTTGAAAAACCACTTTTCGCACTTGTGTTGGTGCAGGAAACCACTTTTGCACTTGTATTAGTGTGGAAAAAACACTTTTTGCACTTGTTATAGTGTTGAAAAAACACATTTTGCACTTGTGTTAGTGTTGAAAAACCACTTTTCGCACTTTTGTTGGTGCAGGAAACCACTTTTGCACTTGTATTAGTGTGGAAAAAACACTTTTTGCACTTGTGATAGTGTTGAAAAACCACTTTTCGCACTTGTGTTAGTGTTGAAAAACCACTTTTCGCACTTGTGCTGGTGCAGGAAACCACTTTTGCACTTGTGTTGGTGCAGGAAACCACTTTTGCACTTGTATTAGTGTGGAAAAAAACACTTGTTGCACTTGTGATAGTGTTGAAAAAACACTTTTTGCACTTGTGTTAGTGTTGAAAAACCACTTTTCGCACTTTTGTTAGTGTTGAAAAACCACTTTTCGCACTTGTGTTTGTGCAGGAAACCACTTTTGCACTTGTATTAGTGTGGAAAAAAACACTTTTTGCACTTGTGATAGTGTTGAAAAAACACTTTTTGCACTTGTGTTAGTGTTGAAAAACCACTTTTCGCACTTGTGTTGGTGCAGGAAACCACTTTTGCATTTGTATTAGTGTTGAAAAAACACTTTTCGCACTTGTGTTAGTGTTGAAAAACCACTTTTCGCACTTGTGTTGGTGCAGGAAACCACTTTTGCACTTGTGTTGGTGTTGAAAAACCACTTTTCGCACTTGTGTTGGTGCAGGAAACCACTTTTGCACTTGTCTTAGTGTGGAAAAAACACTTTTTGCACTTGTGATAGTGTTGAAAAAACACATTTTGCACTTGTGATAGTGTTGAAAAACCACTTTTCGCACTTGTGTTGGTGCAGGAAACCACTTTTGCATTTGTATTAGTGTTGAAAAAACACTTTTCGCACTTGTGTTAGTGTTGAAAAACCACTTTTCGCACTTGTGTTGGTGCAGGAAACCACTTTTGGCACTTGTGTTGGTGTTGAAAAACCACTTTTCGCACTTGTGTTGGTGCAGGAAACCACTTTTGCACTTGTATTAGTGTGGAAAAAACACTTTTTGCACTTGTTATAGTGTTGAAAAAACACATTTTGCACTTGTGTTAGTGTTGAAAAACCACTTTTCGCACTTGTGTTGGTGCAGGAAACCACTTTTGCACTTGTATTAGTGTGGAAAAAACACTTTTTGCACTTGTGATAGTGTTGAAAAACCACTTTTCGCACTTGTGTTAGTGTTGAAAAACCACTTTTCGCACTTGTGCTGGTGCAGGAAACCACTTTTGCACTTGTGTTGGTGCAGGAAACCACTTTTGCACTTGTATTAGTGTGGAAAAAAACACTTTTTGCACTTGTGATAGTGTTGAAAAAACACTTTTTGCACTTGTGTTAGTGTTGAAAAACCACTTTTCGCACTTGTGTTAGTGTTGAAAAACCACTTTTCGCACTTGTGTTGTGCAGGAAACCACTTTTGCACTTGTATTAGTGTGGAAAAACCACTTTTCGCACTTGTGTTAGTGTTGAAAAAACACTTTTTGCACTTGTGATAGTGTTGAAAAAACACTTTTTGCACTTGTGTTAGTGTTGAAAAACCACTTTTCGCACTGGTGTTGGTGCAGGAAACCACTTTTGCACTTGTATTAGTGTGGAAAAAACACTTTTTGCACTTGTGATAGTGTTGAAAAAACACTTTTTGCACTTGTGTTAGTGTTGAAAAACCACTTTTCGCACTTGTGTTTGTGCAGGAAACCACTTTTGCACTTGTATTAGTGTGGAAAAACCACTTTTCGCACTTGTGTTAGTGTTGAAAAACCACTTTTCGCACTTGTGTTGGTGCAGGAAACCACTTTTGCACTTGTATTAGTGTGGAAAAAACACTTTTTGCACTTGTGATAGTGTTGAAAAAACACTTTTTGCACTTGTGTTAGTGTTGCAAAACCACTTTTCGCACTTGTGTTAGTGTTAAAAAACCACTTTTCGCACTTGTGTTAGTGTTGAAAAACCACTTTTCGCACTTGTGTTGGTGCAGGAAACCACTTTTGCACTTGTATTAGTGTGGAAAAAACACTTTTTGCCCTTGTGATAGTGTTGAAAAACCACTTTTCGCACTTGTGTTGGTGCAGGAAACCACTTTTGCACTTGTATTAGTGTGGAAAAAACACTTTTTGCACTTGTGATAGTGTTGAAAAACCACTTTTCGCACTTGTGTTAGTGTTGAAAAACCACTTTTCGCACTTGTGTTGGTGCAGGAAACCACTTTTGCTCTTGTATTAGTGTGGAAAAAACACTTTTTGCACTTGTGATAGTGTTGAAAAAACACTTTTTGCACTTGTGTTAGTGTTGAAAAACCACTTTTCGCACTTGTGTTAGTGTTAAAAAACCACTTTTCGCACTTGTGTTAGTGTTGAAAAACCACTTTTCGCACTTGTGTTGGTGCAGGAAACCACTTTTGCACTTGTATTAGTGTGGAAAAAACACTTTTTGCACTTGTGATAGTGTTGAAAAACCACTTTTCGCACTTGTGTTGGTGCAGGAAACCACTTTTGCACTTGTATTAGTGTGGAAAAAACACTTTTTGCACTTGTGATAGTGTTGAAAAACCACTTTTCGCACTTGTGTTAGTGTTGAAAAACCACTTTTCGCACTTGTGTTGGTGCAGGAAACCACTTTTGCTCTTGTATTAGTGTGGAAAAAACACTTTTTGCACTTGTGATAGTGTTGAAAAAATACTTTTTGCACTTGTGTTAGTGTTGAAAAACCACTTTTCGCACTTGTGTTGGTGCAGGAAACCTCTTTTGCACTTGTATTAGTGTGGCAAAACCACTTTTCGCACTTGTGTTAGTGTTGAAAAACCACTTTTCGCACTTGTGTTAGTGTTGAAAAACCACTTTTCGCACTTGTGTTGGTGCAGGAAACCACTTTTGCACTTGTATTAGTGTTGAAAAAACACTTTTTGCACTTGTGATAGTGTTGACAAACCACTTTTCGCACTTGTGTTAGTGTTGAAAAACCACTTTTCGCAATTGTGTTGGTGCAGGAAACCACTTTTGCACTTGTATTAGTGTGGAAAAAATACTTTTTGCACTTGTGATAGTGTTGAAAACCCACTTTTCGCACTTGTGTTAGTGTTGAAAAACCACTTTTCGCACTTGTGTTGGTGCAGGAAACCACTTTTGCACTTGTCTTAGTGTGGAAAAAACACTTTTTGCACTTGTGATAGTGTTGAAAAACCACTTTTGGCACTTGTGTTGGTGTTGAAAAACCACTTTTCGCACTCGTGTTGGTGCAGGAAACCACTTTTGCTCTTGTATTAGTGTGGAAAAAATACTTTTTGCACTTGTGATAGTGTTGAAAACCCACTTTTCGCACTTGTGTTAGTGTTGAAAAACCACTTTTCGCACTTGTGTTGGTGCAGGAAACCACTTTTGCACTTGTCTTAGTGTGGAAAAAACACTTTTTGCACTTGTGATAGTGTTGAAAAACCACTTTTGGCACTTGTGTTGGTGTTGAAAAACCACTTTTCGCACTTGTGTTGGTGCAGGAAACCACTTTTGCACTTGTATTAGTGTGGAAAAAACACTTTTTGCACTTGTGTTAGTGTTGAAAAAACACTTTTCGCACTTGTGTTGGTGCAGGAAACCACTTTTGCATTTGTATTAGTGTTGAAAAAACACTTTTCGCACTTGTGTTAGTGTTGAAAAACCACTTTTCGCACTTGTGTTGGTGCAGGAAACCACTTTTGCACTTGTGTTGGTGTTGAAAAACCACTTTTCGCACTTGTGTTGGTGCAGGAAACCACTTTTGCACTTGTATTAGTGTGGAAAAAACACACTTTTTGCACTTGTGATAGTGTTGAAAAAACACTTTTTGCACTTGTGTTAGTGTTGAAAAACCACTTTTCGCACTTGTGTTAGTGTTGAAAAACCACTTTTCGCACTTGTGTTAGTGTTGAAAAACCACTTTTCGCACTTGTGTTGGTGCAGGAAACCACTTTTGCACTTGTATTAGTGTGGAAAAAACACTTTTTGCACTTGTGATAGTGTTGAAAAACCACTTTTCGCACTTGTGTTAGTGTTGAAAAACCACTTTTCGCACTTGTGTTAGTGTTGAAAAACCACTTTTCGCACTTGTGTTGGTGCAGGAAACTACTTTTGCACTTGTATTAGTGTGGAAAAAACCACTTTTCGCACTTGTGTTAGTGTTGAAAAACCACTTTTCGCACTTGTGTTAGTGTTGAAAAACCACTTTTCGGACTTGTGTTGGTGCAGGAAACCACTTTTGCACTTGTATTAGTGTGGAAAAAACACTTTTTGCACTTGTGATAGTGTTGAAAAACCACTTTTTGCACTTGTGTTAGTGTTGAAAAACCACTTTTCGCACTTGTGTTGGTGCAGGAAACCACTTTTGCTCTTGTATTAGTGTGGAAAAAACACTTTTTGCACTTGTGATAGTGTTGAAAAAACACTTTCTGCACTTGTGTTAGTGTTGAAAAACCACTTTTCGCACTTGTGTTGGTGCAGGATACCACTTTTGCACTTGTATTAGTGTGGAAAAACCACTTTTCGCACTTGTGTTAGTGTTGAAAAACCACTTTTCGCACTTGTGTTAGTGTTGAAAAACCACTTTTTCGCACTTGTATTGGTGCAGGAAACCACTTTTGCACTTGTATTAGTGTGGAAAAAACACTTTTTGCACTTGTGATAGTGTTGACAAACCACTTTTCGCACTTGTGTTAGTGTTGAAAAACCACTTTTCGCAATTGTGTTGGTGCAGGAAACCACTTTTGCACTTGTATTAGTGTGGAAAAAACACTTTTTGCACTTGTGATAGTGTTGAAAACCAACTTTTCGCACTTGTGTTAGTGTTGAAAAACCACTTTTCGCACTTGTGTTGGTGCAGGAAACCACTTTTGCACTTGTCTTAGTGTGGAAAAAACACTTTTTGCACTTGTGATAGTGTTGAAAAACCACTTTTGGCACTTGTGTTGGTGTTGAAAAACCACTTTTCGCACTTGTGTTGGTGCAGGAAACCACTTTTGCACTTGTATTAGTGTGGAAAAACACTTTTTGCACTTGTGATAGTGTTGAAAAAACACATTTTGCACTTGTGTTAGTGTTGAAAAACCACTTTTCGCACTTGTGTTGGTGCAGGAAACCACTTTTGCACTTGTATTAGTGTGGAAAAAACACTTTTTGCACTTGTGATAGTGTTGAAAAAACACTTTTTGCACTTGTGTTAGTGTTGAAAAACCACTTTTCGCACTTGTGTTAGTGTTGAAAAACCACTTTTCGCACTTGTGTTAGTGTTGAAAAACCACTTTTCGCACTTGTGTTGGTGCAGGAAACCACTTTTGCACTTGTATTAGTGTGGAAAAAACACTTTTTGCACTTGTGATAGTGTTGAAAAACCACTTTTCGCACTTGTGTTAGTGTTGAAAAACCACTTTTCGCACTTGTGTTGGTGCAGGAAACCACTTTTGCGCTTGTATTAGTGTGGAAAAAATACTTTTTGCACTTGTGATAGTGTTGAAAAAACACTTTTTGCACTTGTGTTAGTGTTGAAAAACCACTTTTCGCACTTGTATTTGTGCAGGAAACCACTTTTGCACTTGTATTAGTGTGGAAAAACCACTTTTCGCACTTGTGTTAGTGTTGAAAAACCACTTTTCGCACTTGTGTTAGTGTTGAAAAAACACTTTTCGCACTTGTGTTGGTGCAGGAAACCACTTTTGCACTTGTATTAGTGTGGAAAAAACACTTTTTGCACTTGTGATAGTGTTGAAAAACCACTTTTTGCACTTGTGTTAGTGTTGAAAAACCACTTTTCGCACTTGTGCTGGTGCAGGAAACCACTTTTGCACTTGTATTAGTGTGGAAAAAACACTTTTTGCACTTGTGATAGTGTTGAAAAACCACTTTTCGCACTTGTGTTAGTGTTGAAAATCCACTTTTCACATTTGTGTTAGTGTTGAAAAACCACTTTTCGCACTTGTGTTGGTGCAGGAAACCACTTTTGCACTTGTATTAGTGTGGAAAAACCACTTTTTGCACTTGTGATAGTGTTGAAAAACCACTTTTCGCACTTGTGTTAGTGTTGAAAAACCACTTTTCGCACTTGTGTTGGTGCAGGAAACCACTTTTGCACTTGTATTAGTGTGGAAAAAACACTTTTTGCACTTGTGATAGTGTTGAAAAACCACTTTTTGCACTTGCGTTAGTGTTGAAAAACCACTTTTCGCACTTGTGTTGGTGCAGGAAACCACTTTTGCACTTGTATTAGTGTGGAAAAAACACTTTTTGCACTTGTAATAGTGTTGAAAAAACACTTTTTGCACTTGTGTTAGTGTTGAAAAACCACTTTTCGCACTTGTGTTGGTGCAGGAAACCACTTTTGCACTTGTATTAGTGTGGCAAAACCACTTTTCGCACTTGTGTTAGTGTTGAAAAACCACTTTTCGCACTTGTGTTAGTGTTGAAAAACCACTTTTCGCACTTGTGTTGGTGCAGGAAACCACTTTTGCACTTGTGTTGGTGTTGAAAAACCACTTTTCGCACTTGTGTTGGTGCAGGAAACCACTTTTGCACTTGTATTAGTGTGGAAAAAACACTTTTTGCACTTGTGATAGTGTTGAAAAAACACATTTTGCACTTGTGTTAGTGTTGAAAAACCACTTTTTGCACTTGTGTTGGTGCAGGAAACCACTTTTGCACTTGTATTAGTGTGGAAAAAACACTTTTTGCACTTGTGATAGTGTTGAAAAAACACTTTTTGCACTTGTGTTAGTGTTGAAAAACCACTTTTCGCACTTGTGTTAGTGTTGAAAAACCACTTTTCGCACTTGTGTTAGTGTTGAAAAACCACTTTTCGCACTTGTGTTGGTGCAGGAAACCACTTTTGCACTTGTATTAGTGTGGAAAAAACACTTTTTGCACTTGTGATAGTGTTGAAAAACCACTTTTCACACTTGTGTTAGTGTTGAAAAAACACTTTTTGCACTTGTGTTAGTGTTGAAAAACCACTTTTTGCACTTGTGTTAGTGTTGAAAAACCACTTTTCGCACTTGTGTTGGTGCAGGAAACCACTTTTGCACTTGTATTAGTGTGGAAAAAACACTTTTTGCACTTGTGATAGTGTTGAAAAAACACTTTTTGCACTTGTGTTAGTGTTGCAAAACCACTTTTCGCACTTGTGTTAGTGTTAAAAAACCACTTTTCGCACTTGTGTCAGTGTTGAAAAACCACTTTTCGCACTTGTGTTGGTGCAGGAAACCACTTTTGCACTTGTATTAGTGTGGAAAAAACACTTTTTGCACTTGTGATAGTGTTGAAAAACCACTTTTCGCACTTGTGTTGGTGCAGGAAACCACTTTTGCACTTGTATTAGTGTGGAAAAAACACTTTTTGCACTTGTGATAGTGTTGAAAAACCACATTTCGCACTTGTGTTAGTGTTGAAAAACCACTTTTCGCACTTGTGTTGGTGCAGGAAACCACTTTTGCTCTTGTATTAGTGTGGAAAAAACACTTTTTGCACTTGTGATAGTGTTGAAAAAAGACTTTTTGCACTTGTGTTAGTGTTGAAAAACCACTTTTCGCACTTGTGTTAGTGTTAAAAATCCACTTTTCGCACTTGTGTTAGTGTTGAAAAACCACTTTTCGCACTTGTGTTGGTGCAGGAAACCACTTTTGCACTTGTATTAGTGTGGCAAAAACACTTTTTGTACTTGTGATAGTGTTGAAAAACCACTTTTCGCACTTGTGTTGGTGCAGGAAACCACTTTTGCACTTGTATTAGTGTGGAAAAAACACTTTTTGCACTTGTGATAGTGTTGAAAAACCACTTTTCGCACTTGTGTTAGTGTTGAAAAACCACTTTTCGCACTTGTGTTGGTGCAGGAAACCACTTTTGCACTTGTATTAGTGTGGAAAATACACTTTTTGCACTTGTGATAGTGTTGTAAAAACACTTTTTGCACTTGTGTTAGTGTTGCAAAACCACTTTTCGCACTTGTGTTAGTGTTAAAAAACCACTTTTCGCACTTGTGTTAGTGTTGAAAAACCACTTTTCGCACTTGTGTTGGTGCAGGAAACCACTTTTGCACTTGTATTAGTGTGGAAAAAACACTTTTTGCCCTTGTGATAGTGTTGAAAAACCACTTTTCGCACTTGTGTTGGTGCAGGAAACCACTTTTGCACTTATATTAGTGTGGAAAAAACACTTTTTGCACTTGTGATAGTGTTGAAAAACCACTTTTCGCACTTGTGTTAGTGTTGAAAAACCACTTTTCGCACTTGTGTTGGTGCAGGAAACCACTTTTGCTCTTGTATTAGTGTGGAAAAAACACTTTTTGCACTTGTGATAGTGTTGAAAAAACACTTTTTGCACTTGTGTTAGTGTTGAAAAACCACTTTTCGCACTTGTGTTAGTGTTAAAAAACCACTTTTCGCACTTGTGTTAGTGTTGAAAAACCACTTTTCGCACTTGTGTTGGTGCAGGAAACCACTTTTGCACTTGTCTTAGTGTGGAAAAAACACTTTTTGCACTTGTGATAGTGTTGAAAAACCACTTTTGGCACTTGTGTTGGTGTTGAAAAACCACTTTTCGCACTTGTGTTGGTGCAGGAAACCACTTTTGCACTTGTATTAGTGTGGAAAAACACTTTTTGCACTTGTGATAGTGTTGAAAAAACACATTTTGCACTTGTGTTAGTGTTGAAAAACCACTTTTCGCACTTGTGTTGGTGCAGGAAACCACTTTTGCACTTGTATTAGTGTGGAAAAAACACTTTTTGCACTTGTGATAGTGTTGAAAAAACACTTTTTGCACTTGTGTTAGTGTTGAAAAACCACTTTTCGCACTTGTGTTAGTGTTGAAAAACCACTTTTCGCACTTGTGTTAGTGTTGAAAAACCACTTTTCGCACTTGTGTTGGTGCAGGAAACCACTTTTGCACTTGTATTAGTGTGGAAAAAACACTTTTTGCACTTGTGATGGTGTTGAAAAACCACTTTTCGCACTTGTGTTAGTGTTGAAAAACCACTTTTCGCACTTGTGTTGGTGCAGGAAACCACTTTTGCACTTGTATTAGTGTGGAAAAAATACTTTTTGCACTTGTGATAGTGTTGAAAAAACACTTTTTGCACTTGTGTTAGTGTTGAAAAACCACTTTTCGCACTTGTATTTGTGCAGGAAACCACTTTTGCACTTGTATTAGTGTGGAAAAACCACTTTTCGCACTTGTGTTAGTGTTGAAAAACCACTTTTCGCACTTGTGTTAGTGTTGAAAAAACACTTTTCGCACTTGTGTTGGTGCAGGAAACCACTTTTGCACTTGTATTAGTGTGGAAAAAACACTTTTTGCACTTGTGATAGTGTTGAAAAACCACTTTTTGCACTTGTGTTAGTGTTGAAAAACCACTTTTCGCACTTGTGCTGGTGCAGGAAACCACTTTTGCACTTGTATTAGTGTGGAAAAAACACTTTTTGCACTTGTGATAGTGTTGAAAAACCACTTTTCGCACTTGTGTTAGTGTTGAAAAACCACTTTTCACATTTGTGTTAGTGTTGAAAAACCACTTTTCGCACTTGTGTTGGTGCAGGAAACCACTTTTGCACTTGTATTAGTGTGGAAAAACCACTTTTTGCACTTGTGATAGTGTTGAAAAACCACTTTTCGCACTTGTGTTAGTGTTGAAAAACCACTTTTCGCACTTGTGTTGGTGCAGGAAACCACTTTTGCACTTGTATTAGTGTGGAAAAAACACTTTTTGCACTTGTGATAGTGTTGAAAAACCACTTTTTGCACTTGCGTTAGTGTTGAAAAACCACTTTTCGCACTTGTGTTGGTGCAGGAAACCACTTTTGCACTTGTATTAGTGTGGAAAAAACACTTTTTGCACTTGTAATAGTGTTGAAAAAACACTTTTTGCACTTGTGTTAGTGTTGAAAAACCACTTTTCGCACTTGTGTTGGTGCAGGAAACCACTTTTGCACTTGTATTAGTGTGGCAAAACCACTTTTCGCACTTGTGTTAGTGTTGAAAAACCACTTTTCGCACTTGTGTTAGTGTTGAAAAACCACTTTTCGCACTTGTGTTGGTGCAGGAAACCACTTTTGCACTTGTGTTGGTGTTGAAAAACCACTTTTCGCACTTGTGTTGGTGCAGGAAACCACTTTTGCACTTGTATTAGTGTGGAAAAAACACTTTTTGCACTTGTGATAGTGTTGAAAAAACACATTTTGCACTTGTGTTAGTGTTGAAAAACCACTTTTTGCACTTGTGTTGGTGCAGGAAACCACTTTTGCACTTGTATTAGTGTGGAAAAAACACTTTTTGCACTTGTGATAGTGTTGAAAAAACACTTTTTGCACTTGTGTTAGTGTTGAAAAACCACTTTTCGCACTTGTGTTAGTGTTGAAAAACCACTTTTCACACTTGTGTTAGTGTTGAAAAACCACTTTTCGCACTTGTGTTGGTGCAGGAAACCACTTTTGCACTTGTATTAGTGTGGAAAAAACACTTTTTGCACTTGTGATAGTGTTGAAAAACCACTTTTCACACTTGTGTTAGTGTTGAAAAAACACTTTTTGCACTTGTGTTAGTGTTGAAAAACCACTTTTTGCACTTGTGTTAGTGTTGAAAAACCACTTTTCGCACTTGTGTTGGTGCAGGAAACCACTTTTGCACTTGTATTAGTGTGGAAAAAACACTTTTTGCACTTGTGATAGTGTTGAAAAAACACTTTTTGCACTTGTGTTAGTGTTGCAAAACCACTTTTCGCACTTGTGTTAGTGTTAAAAAACCACTTTTCGCACTTGTGTCAGTGTTGAAAAACCACTTTTCGCACTTGTGTTGGTGCAGGAAACCACTTTTGCACTTGTATTAGTGTGGAAAAAACACTTTTTGCACTTGTGATAGTGTTGAAAAACCACTTTTCGCACTTGTGTTGGTGCAGGAAACCACTTTTGCACTTGTATTAGTGTGGAAAAAACACTTTTTGCGCTTGTGATAGTGTTGAAAAACCACATTTCGCACTTGTGTTAGTGTTGAAAAACCACTTTTCGCACTTGTGTTGGTGCAGGAAACCACTTTTGCTCTTGTATTAGTGTGGAAAAAACACTTTTTGCACTTGTGATAGTGTTGAAAAAAGACTTTTTGCACTTGTGTTAGTGTTGAAAAACCACTTTTCGCACTTGTGTTAGTGTTAAAAATCCACTTTTCGCACTTGTGTTAGTGTTGAAAAACCACTTTTCGCACTTGTGTTGGTGCAGGAAACCACTTTTGCACTTGTATTAGTGTGGCAAAAACACTTTTTGTACTTGTGATAGTGTTGAAAAACCACTTTGCGCACTTGTGTTGGTGCAGGAAACCACTTTTGCACTTGTATTAGTGTGGAAAAAACACTTTTTGCACTTGTGATAGTGTTGAAAAACCACTTTTCGCACTTGTGTTAGTGTTGAAAAACCACTTTTCGCACTTGTGTTGGTGCAGGAAACCACTTTTGCACTTGTATTAGTGTGGAAAAAACACTTTTTGCACTTGTGATAGTGTTGTAAAAACACTTTTTGCACTTGTGTTAGTGTTGCAAAACCACTTTTCGCACTTGTGTTAGTGTTAAAAAACCACTTTTCGCACTTGTGTTAGTGTTGAAAAACCACTTTTCGCACTTGTGTTGGTGCAGGAAACCACTTTTGCACTTGTATTAGTGTGGAAAAAACACTTTTTGCCCTTGTGATAGTGTTGAAAAACCACTTTTCGCACTTGTGTTGGTGCAGGAAACCACTTTTGCACTTATATTAGTGTGGAAAAAACACTTTTTGCACTTGTGATAGTGTTGAAAAACCACTTTTCGCACTTGTGTTAGTGTTGAAAAACCACTTTTCGCACTTGTGTTGGTGCAGGAAACCACTTTTGCTCTTGTATTAGTGTGGAAAAAACACTTTTTGCACTTGTGATAGTGTTGAAAAAACACTTTTTGCACTTGTGTTAGTGTTGAAAAACCACTTTTCGCACTTGTGTTAGTGTTAAAAAACCACTTTTCGCACTTGTGTTAGTGTTGAAAAACCACTTTTCGCACTTGTGTTGGTGCAGGAAACCACTTTTGCACTTGTATTAGTGTGGAAAAAACACTTTTTGCACTTGTGATAGTGTTGAAAAACCACTTTTCGCACTTGTGTTGGTGCAGGAAACCACTTTTGCACTTGTATTATTGTGGAAAAACACTTTTTGCACTTGTGATAGTGTTGAAAAACCACTTTTCGCACTTGTGTTAGTGTTGAAAAACCACTTTTCGCACTTGTGTTGGTGCAGGAAACCACTTTTGCTCTTGTATTAGTGTGGAAAAAACACTTTTTGCACTTGTGATAGTGTTGAAAAAACACTTTTTGCACTTGTGTTAGTGTTGAAAAACCACTTTTCGCACTTGTGTTGGTGCAGGAAACCACTTTTGCACTTGTATTAGTGTGGCAAAACCACTTTTCGCACTTGTGTTAGTGTTGAAAAACCACTTTTCGCACTTGTGTTAGTGTTGAAAAACCACTTTTCGCACTTGTGTTGGTGCAGGAAACCACTTTTGCACTTGTATTAGTGTTGAAAAAACACTTTTTGCACTTGTGATAGTGTTGACAAACCACTTTTCGCACTTGTGTTAGTGTTGAAAAACCACTTTTCGCAATTGTGTTGGTGCAGGAAACCACTTTTGCACTTGTATTAGTGTGGAAAAAATACTTTTTGCACTTGTGATAGTGTTGAAAACCCACTTTTCGCACTTGTGTTGGTGCAGGAAACCACTTTTGCATTTGTATTAGTGTTGAAAAAACACTTTTCGCACTTGTGTTAGTGTTGAAAAACCACTTTTCGCACTTGTGTTGGTGCAGGAAACCACTTTTGCACTTGTGTTGGTGTTGAAAAACCACTTTTCGCACTTGTGTTGGTGCAGGAAACCACTTTTGCACTTGTATTAGTGTGGAAAAAACACTTTTTGCACTTGTGATAGTGTTGAAAAAACACATTTTGCACTTGTGTTAGTGTTGAAAAACCACTTTTTGCACTTGTGTTGGTGCAGGAAACCACTTTTGCACTTGTATTAGTGTGGAAAAAACACTTTTTGCACTTGTGATAGTGTTGAAAAAACACTTTTTGCACTTGTGTTAGTGTTGAAAAACCACTTTTCGCACTTGTGTTAGTGTTGAAAAACCACTTTTTGCACTTGTGTTAGTGTTGAAAAACCACTTTTCGCACTTGTGTTGGTGCAGGAAACCACTTTTGCACTTGTATTAGTGTGGAAAAAACACTTTTTGCACTTGTGATAGTGTTGAAAAACCACTTTTCGCACTTGTGTTAGTGTTGAAAAACCACTTTTTGCACTTGTGTTAGTGTTGAAAAACCACTTTTCGCACTTGTGTTGGTGCAGGAAACTACTTTTGCACTTGTATTAGTGTGGAAAAACCACTTTTCGCACTTGTGTTAGTGTTGAAAAACCACTTTTCGCACTTGTGTTAGTGTTGAAAAACCACTTTTCGGACTTGTGTTGGTGCAGGAAACCACTTTTGCACTTGTATTAGTGTGGAAAAAACACTTTTTGCACTTGTGATAGTGTTGAAAAACCACTTTTCGCACTTGTGTTAGTGTTGAAAAACCACTTTTCGCACTTGTATTGGTGCAGGAAACCACTTTTGCTCTTGTATTAGTGTGGCAAAAACACTTTTTGCACTTGTGATAGTGTTGAAAAAACACTTTTTGCACTTGTGTTAGTGTTGAAAAACCACTTTTCGCACTTGTGTTGGTGCAGGATACCACTTTTCCACTTGTATTAGTGTGGAAAAACCACTTTTCGCACTTGTGTTAGTGTTGAAAAACCACTTTTCGCACTTGTGTTAGTGTTGAAAAACCACTTTTCGCACTTGTGTTGTGGCAGGAAACCACTTTTGCACTTGTAATAGTGTGGAAAAAACACTTTTTGCACTTGTGATAGTGTTGACAAACCACTTTTCGCACTTGTGTTAGTGTTGAAAAACCACTTTTCGCAATTGTGTTGGTGCAGGAAACCACTTTTGCACTTGTATTAGTGTGGAAAAAACACTTTTTGCACTTGTGATAGTGTTGAAAACCCACTTTTCGCACTTGTGTTAGTGTTGAAAAACCACTTTTCGCACTTGTGTTGGTGCAGGAAACCACTTTTGCACTTGTCTTAGTGTGGAAAAAACACTTTTTGCACTTGTGATAGTGTTGAAAAACCACTTTTGGCACTTGTGTTGGTGTTGAAAAACCACTTTTCGCACTTGTGTTGGTGCAGGAAACCACTTTTGCACTTGTATTAGTGTGGAAAAACACTTTTTGCACTTGTGATAGTGTTGAAAAAACACATTTTGCACTTGTGTTAGTGTTGAAAAACCACTTTTCGCACTTGTGTTGGTGCAGGAACCACTTTTGCACTTGTATTAGTGTGGAAAAAACACTTTTTGCACTTGTGATAGTGTTGAAAAACCACTTTTCGCACTTGTGTTAGTGTTGAAAAACCACTTTTCGCACTTGTGTTGGTGCAGGAAACCACTTTTGCTCTTGTATTAGTGTGGAAAAAACACTTTTTGCACTTGTGATAGTGTTGAAAAAACACTTTTTGCACTTGTGTTAGTGTTGAAAAACCACTTTTCGCACTTGTGTTAGTGTTAAAAAACCACTTTTCGCACTTGTGTTAGTGTTGAAAAACCACTTTTCGCACTTGTGTTGGTGCAGGAAACCACTTTTGCACTTGTATTAGTGTGGAAAAAACACTTTTTGCACTTGTGATAGTGTTGAAAAACCACTTTTCGCACTTGTGTTGGTGCAGGAAACCACTTTTGCACTTGTATTAGTGTGGAAAAACACTTTTTGCACTTGTGATAGTGTTGAAAAACCACTTTTCGCACTTGTGTTAGTGTTGAAAAACCACTTTTCGCACTTGTGTTGGTGCAGGAAACCACTTTTGCTCTTGTATTAGTGTGGAAAAAACACTTTTTGCACTTGTGATAGTGTTGAAAAAACACTTTTTGCACTTGTGTTAGTGTTGAAAAACCACTTTTCGCACTTGTGTTGGTGCAGGAAACCACTTTTGCACTTGTATTAGTGTGGCAAAACCACTTTTCGCACTTCTGTTAGTGTTGAAAAACCACTTTTCGCACTTGTGTTAGTGTTGAAAAACCACTTTTCGCACTTGTGTTGGTGCAGGAAACCACTTTTGCACTTGTATTAGTGTTGAAAAAACACTTTTTGCACTTGTGATAGTGTTGACAAACCACTTTTCGCACTTGTGTTAGTGTTGAAAAACCACTTTTCGCAATTGTGTTGGTGCAGGAAACCACTTTTGCACTTGTATTAGTGTGGAAAAAATACTTTTTGCACTTGTGATAGTGTTGAAAACCCACTTTTCGCACTTGTGTTGGTGCAGGAAACCACTTTTGCATTTGTATTAGTGTTGAAAAAACACTTTTCGCACTTGTGTTAGTGTTGAAAAACCACTTTTCGCACTTGTGTTGGTGCAGGAAACCACTTTTGCACTTGTGTTGGTGTTGAAAAACCACTTTTCGCACTTGTGTTGGTGCAGGAAACCACTTTTGCACTTGTATTAGTGTGGAAAAAACACTTTTTGCACTTGTGATAGTGTTGAAAAAACACTTTTCGCACTTGTGTTAGTGTTGAAAAACCACTTTTCGCACTTGTGCTGGTGCAGGAAACCACTTTTGCACTTGTGTTGGTGCAGGAAACCACTTTTGCACTTGTATTAGTGTGGAAAAAAACACTTTTTGCACTTGTGATAGTGTTGAAAAAACACTTTTTGCACTTGTGTTAGTGTTGAAAAACCACTTTTCGCACTTGTGTTAGTGTTGAAAAACCACTTTTCGCACTTGTGTTTGTGCAGGAAACCACTTTTGCACTTGTATTAGTGTGGAAAAACCACTTTTCGCACTTGTGTTAGTGTTGAAAAAACACTTTTTGCACTTGTGATAGTGTTGAAAAAACACTTTTTGCACTTGTGTTAGTGTTGAAAAACCACTTTTCGCACTGGTGTTGGTGCAGGAAACCACTTTTGCACTTGTATTAGTGTGGAAAAAACACTTTTTGCACTTGTGATAGTGTTGAAAAAACACTTTTTGCACTTGTGTTAGTGTTGAAAAACCACTTTTCGCACTTGTGTTTGTGCAGGAAACCACTTTTGCACTTGTATTAGTGTGGAAAAACCACTTTTCGCACTTGTGTTAGTGTTGAAAAACCACTTTTCGCACTTGTGTTGGTGCAGGAAACCACTTTTGCACTTGTATTAGTGTGGAAAAAACACTTTTTGCACTTGTGATAGTGTTGAAAAAACACTTTTTGCACTTGTGTTAGTGTTGCAAAACCACTTTTCGCACTTGTGTTAGTGTTAAAAAACCACTTTTCGCACTTGTGTTAGTGTTGAAAAACCACTTTTCGCACTTGTGTTGGTGCAGGAAACCACTTTTGCACTTGTATTAGTGTGGAAAAAACACTTTTTGCCCTTGTGATAGTGTTGAAAAACCACTTTTCGCACTTGTGTTGGTGCAGGAAACCACTTTTGCACTTGTATTAGTGTGGAAAAAACACTTTTTGCACTTGTGATAGTGTTGAAAAACCACTTTTCGCACTTGTGTTAGTGTTGAAAAACCACTTTTCGCACTTGTGTTCGTGCAGGAAACCACTTTTGCTCTTGTATTAGTGTGGAAAAAACACTTTTTGCACTTGTGATAGTGTTGAAAAAACACTTTTTGCACTTGTGTTAGTGTTGAAAAACCACTTTTCGCACTTGTGTTAGTGTTAAAAAACCACTTTTCGCACTTGTGTTAGTGTTGAAAAACCACTTTTCGCACTTGTGTTGGTGCAGGAAACCACTTTTGCACTTGTATTAGTGTGGAAAAAACACTTTTTGCACTTGTGATAGTGTTGAAAAACCACTTTTCGCACTTATGTTGGTGCAGGAAACCACTTTTGCACTTGTATTAGTGTGGAAAAAACACTTTTTGCACTTGTGATAGTGTTGAAAAACCACTTTTCGCACTTGTGTTAGTGTTGAAAAACCACTTTTCGCACTTGTGTTGGTGCAGGAAACCACTTTTGCTCTTGTATTAGTGTGGAAAAAACACTTTTTGCACTTGTGATAGTGTTGAAAAAATACTTTTTGCACTTGTGTTAGTGTTGAAAAACCACTTTTCGCACTTGTGTTGGTGCAGGAAACCTCTTTTGCACTTGTATTAGTGTGGCAAAACCACTTTTCGCACTTGTGTTAGTGTTGAAAAACCACTTTTCGCACTTGTGTTGGTGCAGGAAACCACTTTTGCACTTGTATTAGTGTTGAAAAAACACTTTTTGCACTTGTGATAGTGTTGACAAACCACTTTTCGCACTTGTGTTAGTGTTGAAAAACCACTTTTCGCAATTGTGTTGGTGCAGGAAACCACTTTTGCACTTGTATTAGTGTGGAAAAAATACTTTTTGCACTTGTGATAGTTTTGAAAACCCACTTTTCGCACTTGTGTTAGTGTTGGAGAACCACTTTTCGCACTTGTGTTGGTGCAGGAAACCACTTTTGCACTTGTCTTAGTGTGGAAAAAACACTTTTTGCACTTGTGATAGTGTTGAAAAACCACTTTTGGCACTTGTGTTGGTGTTGAAAAACCACTTTTCGCACTCGTGTTGGTGCAGGAAACCACTTTTGCTCTTGTATTAGTGTGGAAAAAATACTTTTTGCACTTGTGATAGTGTTGAAAACCCACTTTTCGCACTTGTGTTAGTGTTGAAAAACCACTTTTCGCACTTGTGTTGGTGCAGGAAACCACTTTTGCACTTGTCTTAGTGTGGAAAAAACACTTTTTGCACTTGTGATAGTGTTGAAAAACCACTTTTGGCACTTGTGTTGGTGTTGAAAAACCACTTTTCGCACTTGTGTTGGTGCAGGAAACCACTTTTGCACTTGTATTAGTGTGGAAAAAACACTTTTTGCACTTGTGTTAGTGTTGAAAAACCACTTTTTGCACTTGTGTTGGTGCAGGAAACCACTTTTGCATTTGTATTAGTGTTGAAAAAACACTTTTCGCACTTGTGTTAGTGTTGAAAAACCACTTTTCGCACTTGTGTTGGTGCAGGAAACCACTTTTGCACTTGTGTTGGTGTTGAAAAACCACTTTTCGCACTTGTGTTGGTGCAGGAAACCACTTTTGCACTTGTATTAGTGTGGAAAAAACACTTTTGGCACTTGTGATAGTGTTGAAAAAACACATTTTGCACTTGTGTTAGTGTTGAAAAACCACTTTTTGCACTTGTGTTGGTGCAGGAAACCACTTTTGCACTTGTATTAGTGTGGAAAAAACACTTTTTGCACTTGTGATAGTGTTGAAAAAACACTTTTTGCACTTGTGTTAGTGTTGAAAAACCACTTTTCGCACTTGTGTTAGTGTTGAAAAACCACTTTTCGCACTTGTGTTAGTGTTGAAAAACCACTTTTCGCACTTGTGTTGGTGCAGGAAACCACTTTTGCACTTGTATTAGTGTGGAAAAAACACTTTTTGCACTTGTGATAGTGTTGAAAAACCACTTTTCGCACTTGTGTTAGTGTTGAAAAACCACTTTTCGCACTTGTGTTAGTGTTGAAAAACCACTTTTCGCACTTGTGTTGGTGCAGGAAACTACTTTTGCACTTGTATTAGTGTGGAAAAACCACTTTTCGCACTTGTGTTAGTGTTGAAAAACCACTTTTCGCACTTGTGTTAGTGTTGAAAAACCACTTTTCGGACTTGTGTTGGTGCAGGAAACCACTTTTGCACTTGTATTAGTGTGGAAAAAACACTTTTTGCACTTGTGATAGTGTTGAAAAACCACTTTTCGCACTTGTGTTGGTGCAGGAAACCACTTTTGCTCTTGTATTAGTGTGGAAAAAACACTTTTTGCACTTGTGATAGTGTTGAAAAAACACTTTCTGCACTTGTGTTAGTGTTGAAAAACCACTTTTCGCTCTTGTGTTGGTGCAGGATACCACTTTTGCACTTGTATTAGTGTGGAAAAACCACTTTTCGCACTTGTGTTAGTGTTGAAAAACCACTTTTCGCACTTGTGTTAGTGTTGAAAAACCACTTTTCGCACTTGTATTGGTGCAGGAAACCACTTTTGCACTTGTATTAGTGTGGAAAAAACACTTTTTGCACTTGTGATAGTGTTGACAAACCACTTTTCGCACTTGTGTTAGTGTTGAAAAACCACTTTTCGCACTTGTGTTGGTGCAGGAAACCACTTTTGCACTTGTCTTAGTGTGGAAAAAACACTTTTTGCACTTGTGATAGTGTTGAAAAACCACTTTTGGCACTTGTGTTGGTGTTGAAAAACCACTTTTCGCACTTGTGTTGGTGCAGGAAACCACTTTTGCACTTGTATTAGTGTGGAAAAACACTTTTTGCACTTGTGATAGTGTTGAAAAAACACATTTTGCACTTGTGTTAGTGTTGAAAAACCACTTTTCGCACTTGTGTTGGTGCAGGAAACCACTTTTGCACTTGTATTAGTGTGGAAAAAACACTTTTTGCACTTGTGATAGTGTTGAAAAAACACTTTTTGCACTTGTGTTAGTGTTGAAAAACCACTTTTCGCACTTGTGTTAGTGTTGAAAAACCACTTTTCGCACTTGTGTTAGTGTTGAAAAACCACTTTTCGCACTTGTGTTGGTGCAGGAAACCACTTTTGCACTTGTATTAGTGTGGAAAAAAACACTTTTTGCACTTGTGATAGTGTTGAAAAACCACTTTTCGCACTTGTGTTAGTGTTGAAAAACCACTTTTCGCACTTGTGTTGGTGCAGGAAACCACTTTTGCACTTGTATTAGTGTGGAAAAAATACTTTTTGCACTTGTGATAGTGTTGAAAAAACACTTTTTGCACTTGTGTTAGTGTTGAAAAACCACTTTTCGCACTTGTATTTGTGCAGGAAACCACTTTTGCACTTGTATTAGTGTGGAAAACCACTTTTCGCACTTGTGTTAGTGTTGAAAAACCACTTTTCGCACTTGTGTTAGTGTTGAAAAAACACTTTTCGCACTTGTGTTGGTGCAGGAAACCACTTTTGCACTTGTATTAGTGTGGAAAAAAACACTTTTTGCACTTGTGATAGTGTTGAAAAACCACTTTTTGCACTTGTGTTAGTGTTGAAAAACCACTTTTCGCACTTGTGCTGGTTCAGGAAACCACTTTTGCACTTGTATTAGTGTGGAAAAAACACTTTTTGCACTTGTGATAGTGTTGAAAAACCACTTTTCGCACTTGTGTTAGTGTTGAAAAACCACTTTTCACATTTGTGTTAGTGTTGAAAAACCACTTTTCGCACTTGTGTTGGTGCAGGAAACCACTTTTGCACTTGTATTAGTGTGGAAAAACCACTTTTTGCACTTGTGATAGTGTTGAAAAACCACTTTTCGCACTTGTGTTAGTGTTGAAAAACCACTTTTCGCACTTGTGTTGGTGCAGGAAACCACTTTTGCACTTGTATTAGTGTGGAAAAAACACTTTTTGCACTTGTGATAGTGTTGAAAAACCACTTTTTGCACTTGCGTTAGTGTTGAAAAACCACTTTTCGCACTTGTGTTGGTGCAGGAAACCACTTTTGCACTTGTATTAGTGTGGAAAAAACACTTTTTGCACTTGTAATAGTGTTGAAAAAACACTTTTTGCACTTGTGTTAGTGTTGAAAAACCACTTTTCGCACTTGTGTTGGTGCAGGAAACCACTTTTGCACTTGTATTAGTGTGGCAAAACCACTTTTCGCACTTGTGTTAGTGTTGAAAAACCACTTTTCGCACTTGTGTTAGTGTTGAAAAACCAATTTTCGCACTTGTGTTGGTGCAGGAAACCACTTTTGCACTTGTGTTGGTGTTGAAAAACCACTTTTCGCACTTGTGTTGGTGCAGGAAACCACTTTTGCACTTGTATTAGTGTGGAAAAAACACTTTTCGCACTTGTGTTAGTGTTGAAAAACCACTTTTCGCACTTGTGTTGGTGCAGGAAACCACTTTTGCACTTGAATTAGTGTGGAAAAACACTTTTTGCACTTGTGATAGTGTTGAAAAACCACTTTTCGCACTTGTGTTAGTGTTGAAAAACCACTTTTCGCACTTGTGTTGGTGCAGGAAACCACTTTTGCTCTTGTATTAGTGTGGAAAAAACACTTTTTGCACTTGTGATAGTGTTGAAAAAACACTTTTTGCACTTGTGTTAGTGTTGAAAAACCACTTTTCGCACTTGTGTTGGTGCAGGAAACCACTTTTGCACTTGTATTAGTGTGGCAAAACCACTTTTCGCACTTGTGTTAGTGTTGAAAAACCACTTTTCGCACTTGTGTTGGTGCAGGAAACCACTTTTGCATTTGTATTAGTGTTGAAAAAACACTTTTCGCACTTGTGTTAGTGTTGAAAAACCACTTTTCGCACTTGTGTTGGTGCAGGAAACCACTTTTGCACTTGTGTTGGTGTTGAAAAACCACTTTTCGCACTTGTGTTGGTGCAGGAAACCACTTTTGCACTTGTATTAGTGTGGAAAAAACACTTTTTGCACTTGTGATAGTGTTGAAAAAACACATTTTGCACTTGTGTTAGTGTTGAAAAACCACTTTTTGCACTTGTGTTGGTGCAGGAAACCACTTTTGCACTTGTATTAGTGTGGAAAAAACACTTTTTGCACTTGTGATAGTGTTGAAAAAACACTTTTTGCACTTGTGTTAGTGTTGAAAAACCACTTTTCGCACTTGTGTTAGTGTTGAAAAACCACTTTTCGCACTTGTGTTAGTGTTGAAAAACCACTTTTCGCACTTGTGTTGGTGCAGGAAACCACTTTTGCACTTGTATTAGTGTGGAAAAAACACTTTTTGCACTTGTGATAGTGTTGAAAAACCACTTTTCGCACTTGTGTTAGTGTTGAAAAACCACTTTTCGCACTTGTGTTAGTGTTGAAAAACCACCTTTTTGCACTTGTGTTGGTGCAGGAAACTACTTTGCACTTGTATTAGTGTGGAAAAACCACTTTTCGCACTTGTGTTAGTGTTGAAAAACCACTTTTCGCACTTGTGTTAGTGTTGAAAAACCACTTTTCGGACTTGTGTTGGTGCAGGAAACCACTTTTGCACTTGTATTAGTGTGGAAAAAACACTTTTTGCACTTGTGATAGTGTTGAAAAACCACTTTTTGCACTTGTGTTAGTGTTGAAAAACCACTTTTCGCACTTGTGTTGGTGCAGGAAACCACTTTTGCTCTTGTATTAGTGTGGAAAAAACACTTTTTGCACTTGTGATAGTGTTGAAAAAACACTTTCTGCACTTGTGTTAGTGTTGAAAAACCACTTTTCGCGCTTGTGTTGGTGCAGGATACCACTTTTGCACTTGTATTAGTGTGGAAAAACCACTTTTCGCACTTGTGTTAGTGTTGAAAAACCACTTTTCGCACTTGTGTTAGTGTTGAAAAACCACTTTTCGCACTTGTATTGGTGCAGGAAACCACTTTTGCACTTGTATTAGTGTGGAAAAAACACTTTTTGCACTTGTGATAGTGTTGACAAACCACTTTTCGCACTTGTGTTAGTGTTGAAAAACCACTTTTCGCAATTGTGTTGGTGCAGGAAACCACTTTTGCACTTGTATTAGTGTGGAAAAAACACTTTTTGCACTTGTGATAGTGTTGAAAACCCACTTTTCGCACTTGTGTTAGTGTTGAAAAACCACTTTTCGCACTTGTGTTGGTGCAGGAAACCACTTTTGCACTTGTCTTAGTGTGGAAAAAACACTTTTTGCACTTGTGATAGTGTTGAAAAACCACTTTTGGCACTTGTGTTGGTGTTGAAAAACCACTTTTCGCACTTGTGTTGGTGCAGGAAACCACTTTTGCACTTGTATTAGTGTGGAAAAACACATTTTGCACTTGTGATAGTGTTGAAAAAACACATTTTGCACTTGTGTTAGTGTTGAAAAACCACTTTTCGCACTTGTGTTGGTGCAGGAAACCACTTTTGCACTTGTATTAGTGTGGAAAAAACACTTTTTGCACTTGTGATAGTGTTGAAAAAACACTTTTTGCACTTGTGTTAGTGTTGAAAAACCACTTTTCGCACTTGTGTTAGTGTTGAAAAACCACTTTTCGCACTTGTGTTAGTGTTGAAAAACCACTTTTCGCACTTGTGTTGGTGCAGGAAACCACTTTTGCACTTGTATTAGTGTGGAAAAAACACTTTTTGCACTTGTGATAGTGTTGAAAAACCACTTTTCGCACTTGTGTTAGTGTTGAAAAACCACTTTTCGCACTTGTGTTGGTGCAGGAAACCACTTTTGCACTTGTATTAGTGTGGAAAAAATACTTTTTGCACTTGTGATAGTGTTGAAAAAACACTTTTTGCACTTGTGTTAGTGTTGAAAAACCACTTTTCGCACTTGTATTTGTGCAGGAAACCACTTTTGCACTTGTATTAGTGTGGAAAAACCACTTTTCGCACTTGTGTTAGTGTTGAAAAACCACTTTTCGCACTTGTGTTAGTGTTGAAAAAACACTTTTCGCACTTGTGTTGGTGCAGGAAACCACTTTTGCACTTGTATTAGTGTGGAAAAAACACTTTTTGCACTTGTGATAGTGTTGAAAAACCACTTTTTGCACTTGTGTTAGTGTTGAAAAACCACTTTTCGCACTTGTGCTGGTGCAGGAAACCACTTTTGCACTTGTATTAGTGTGGAAAAAACACTTTTTGCACTTGTGATAGTGTTGAAAAACCACTTTTCGCACTTGTGTTAGTGTTGAAAAACCACTTTTCACATTTGTGTTAGTGTTGAAAAACCACTTTTCGCACTTGTGTTGGTGCAGGAAACCACTTTTGCACTTGTATTAGTGTGGAAAAACCACTTTTTGCACTTGTGATAGTGTTGAAAAACCACTTTTCGCACTTGTGTTAGTGTTGAAAAACCACTTTTCGCACTTGTGTTGGTGCAGGAAACCACTTTTGCACTTGTATTAGTGTGGAAAAAACACTTTTTGCACTTGTGATAGTGTTGAAAAACCACTTTTTGCACTTGCGTTAGTGTTGAAAAACCACTTTTCGCACTTGTGTTGGTGCAGGAAACCACTTTTGCACTTGTATTAGTGTGGAAAAAACACTTTTTGCACTTGTAATAGTGTTGAAAAAACACTTTTTGCACTTGTGTTAGTGTTGAAAAACCACTTTTCGCACTTGTGTTGGTGCAGGAAACCACTTTTGCACTTGTATTAGTGTGGCAAAACCACTTTTCGCACTTGTGTTAGTGTTGAAAAACCACTTTTCGCACTTGTGTTAGTGTTGAAAAACCACTTTTCGCACTTGTGTTGGTGCAGGAAACCACTTTTGCACTTGTGTTGGTGTTGAAAAACCACTTTTCGCACTTGTGTTGGTGCAGGAAACCACTTTTGCACTTGTATTAGTGTGGAAAAAACACTTTTCGCACTTGTGTTAGTGTTGAAAAACCACTTTTCGCACTTGTGTTGGTGCAGGAAACCACTTTTGCACTTGTATTAGTGTGGAAAAACACTTTTTGCACTTGTGATAGTGTTGAAAAACCACTTTTCGCACTTGTGTTAGTGTTGAAAAACCACTTTTCGCACTTGTGTTGGTGCAGGAAACCACTTTTGCTCTTGTATTAGTGTGGAAAAAACACTTTTTGCACTTGTGATAGTGTTGAAAAAACACTTTTTGCACTTGTGTTAGTGTTGAAAAACCACTTTTCGCACTTGTGTTGGTGCAGGAAACCACTTTTGCACTTGTATTAGTGTGGCAAAACCACTTTTCGCACTTGTGTTAGTGTTGAAAAACCACTTTTCGCACTTGTGTTAGTGTTGAAAAACCACTTTTCGCACTTGTGTTGGTGCAGGAAACCACTTTTGCACTTGTATTAGTGTTGAAAAAACACTTTTTGCACTTGTGATAGTGTTGACAAACCACTTTTCGCACTTGTGTTAGTGTTGAAAAACCACTTTTCGCAATTGTGTTGGTGCAGGAAACCACTTTTGCACTTGTATTAGTGTGGAAAAAATACTTTTTGCACTTGTGATAGTGTTGAAAACCCACTTTTCGCACTTGTGTTGGTGCAGGAAACCACTTTTGCATTTGTATTAGTGTTGAAAAAACACTTTTCGCACTTGTGTTAGTGTTGAAAAACCACTTTTCGCACTTGTGTTGGTGCAGGAAACCACTTTTGCACTTGTGTTGGTGTTGAAAAACCACTTTTCGCACTTGTGTTGGTGCAGGAAACCACTTTTGCACTTGTATTAGTGTGGAAAAAACACTTTTTGCACTTGTGATAGTGTTGAAAAAACACTTTTCGCACTTGTGTTAGTGTTGAAAAACCACTTTTCGCACTTGTGCTGGTGCAGGAAACCACTTTTGCACTTGTGTTGGTGCAGGAAACCACTTTTGCACTTGTATTAGTGTGGAAAAAAACACTTTTTGCACTTGTGATAGTGTTGAAAAAACACTTTTTGCACTTGTGTTAGTGTTGAAAAACCACTTTTCGCACTTGTGTTAGTGTTGAAAAACCACTTTTCGCACTTGTGTTTGTGCAGGAAACCACTTTTGCACTTGTATTAGTGTGGAAAAACCACTTTTCGCACTTGTGTTAGTGTTGAAAAAACACTTTTTGCACTTGTGATAGTGTTGAAAAAACACTTTTTGCACTTGTGTTAGTGTTGAAAAACCACTTTTCGCACTGGTGTTGGTGCAGGAAACCACTTTTGCACTTGTATTAGTGTGGAAAAAACACTTTTTGCACTTGTGATAGTGTTGAAAAAACACTTTTTGCACTTGTGTTAGTGTTGAAAAACCACTTTTCGCACTTGTGTTTGTGCAGGAAACCACTTTTGCACTTGTATTAGTGTGGAAAAACCACTTTTCGCACTTGTGTTAGTGTTGAAAAACCACTTTTCGCACTTGTGTTGGTGCAGGAAACCACTTTTGCACTTGTATTAGTGTGGAAAAACACTTTTTGCACTTGTGATAGTGTTGAAAAAACACTTTTTGCACTTGTGTTAGTGTTGCAAAACCACTTTTCGCACTTGTGTTAGTGTTAAAAAACCACTTTTCGCACTTGTGTTAGTGTTGAAAAACCACTTTTCGCACTTGTGTTGGTGCAGGAAACCACTTTTGCACTTGTATTAGTGTGGAAAAAACACTTTTTGCCCTTGTGATAGTGTTGAAAAACCACTTTTCGCACTTGTGTTGGTGCAGGAAACCACTTTTGCACTTGTATTAGTGTGGAAAAAAACACTTTTTGCACTTGTGATAGTGTTGAAAAACCACTTTTCGCACTTGTGTTAGTGTTGAAAAACCACTTTTCGCACTTGTGTTGGTGCAGGAAACCACTTTTGCTCTTGTATTAGTGTGAAAAAAACACTTTTTGCACTTGTGATAGTGTTGAAAAAACACTTTTTGCACTTGTGTTAGTGTTGAAAAACCACTTTTCGCACTTGTGTTAGTGTTAAAAAACCACTTTTCGCACTTGTGTTAGTGTTGAAAAACCACTTTTCGCACTTGTGTTGGTGCAGGAAACCACTTTTGCACTTGTATTAGTGTGGAAAAAACACTTTTTGCACTTGTGATAGTGTTGAAAAACCACTTTTCGCACTTGTGTTGGTGCAGGAAACCACTTTTGCACTTGTATTAGTGTGGAAAAAACACTTTTTGCACTTGTGATAGTGTTGAAAAACCACTTTTCGCACTTGTGTTAGTGTTGAAAAACCACTTTTCGCACTTGTGTTGGTGCAGGAAACCACTTTTGCTCTTGTATTAGTGTGGAAAAAACACTTTTTGCACTTGTGATAGTGTTGAAAAAATACTTTTTGCACTTGTGTTAGTGTTGAAAAACCACTTTTCGCACTTGTGTTGGTGCAGGAAACCTCTTTTGCACTTGTATTAGTGTGGCAAAACCACTTTTCGCACTTGTGTTAGTGTTGAAAAACCACTTTTCGCACTTGTGTTAGTGTTGAAAAACCACTTTTCGCACTTGTGTTGGTGCAGGAAACCACTTTTGCACTTGTATTAGTGTTGAAAAAACACTTTTTGCACTTGTGATAGTGTTGACAAACCACTTTTCGCACTTGTGTTAGTGTTGAAAAACCACTTTTCGCAATTGTGTTGGTGCAGGAAACCACTTTTGCACTTGTATTAGTGTGGAAAAAATACTTTTTGCACTTGTGATAGTTTTGAAAACCCACTTTTCGCACTTGTGTTAGTGTTGAAAAACCACTTTTCGCACTTGTGTTGGTGCAGGAAACCACTTTTGCACTTGTCTTAGTGTGGAAAAAACACTTTTTGCACTTGTGATAGTGTTGAAAAACCACTTTTGGCACTTGTGTTGGTGTTGAAAAACCACTTTTCGCACTCGTGTTGGTGCAGGAAACCACTTTTGCTCTTGTATTAGTGTGGAAAAAATACTTTTTGCACTTGTGATAGTGTTGAAAACCCACTTTTCGCACTTGTGTTAGTGTTGAAAAACCACTTTTCGCACTTGTGTTGGTGCAGGAAACCACTTTTGCACTTGTCTTAGTGTGGAAAAAACACTTTTTGCACTTGTGATAGTGTTGAAAAACCACTTTTGGCACTTGTGTGGGTGTTGAAAAACCACTTTTCGCACTTGTGTTGGTGCAGGAAACCACTTTTGCACTTGTATTAGTGTGGAAAAAACACTTTTTGCACTTGTGTTAGTGTTGAAAAACCACTTTTCGCACTTGTGTTGGTGCAGGAAACCACTTTTGCATTTGTATTAGTGTTGAAAAAACACTTTTCGCACTTGTGTTAGTGTTGAAAAACCACTTTTCGCACTTGTGTTGGTGCAGGAAACCACTTTTGCACTTGTGTTGGTGTTGAAAAACCACTTTTCGCACTTGTGTTGGTGCAGGAAACCACTTTTGCACTTGTATTAGTGTGGAAAAAACACTTTTTGCACTTGTGATAGTGTTGAAAAAACACATTTTGCACTTGTGTTAGTGTTGAAAAACCACTTTTTGCACTTGTGTTGGTGCAGGAAACCACTTTTGCACTTGTATTAGTGTGGAAAAAACACTTTTTGCACTTGTGATAGTGTTGAAAAAACACTTTTTGCACTTGTGTTAGTGTTGAAAAACCACTTTTCGCACTTGTGTTAGTGTTGAAAAACCACTTTTCGCACTTGTGTTAGTGTTGAAAAACCACTTTTCGCACTTGTGTTGGTGCAGGAAACCACTTTTGCACTTGTATTAGTGTGGAAAAAACACTTTTTGCACTTGTGATAGTGTTGAAAAACCACTTTTCGCACTTGTGTTAGTGTTGAAAAAACACTTTTCGCACTTGTGTTAGTGTTGAAAAACCACTTTTCGCACTTGTGTTGGTGCAGGAAACTACTTTTGCACTTGTATTAGTGTGGAAAAACCACTTTTCGCACTTGTGTTAGTGTTGAAAAACCACTTTTCGCACTTGTGTTAGTGTTGAAAAACCACTTTTCGGACTTGTGTTGGTGCAGGAAACCACTTTTGCACTTGTATTAGTGTGGAAAAAACACTTTTTGCACTTGTGATAGTGTTGAAAAACCACTTTTTGCACTTGTGTTAGTGTTGAAAAACCACTTTTCGCACTTGTGTTGGTGCAGGAAACCACTTTTGCTCTTGTATTAGTGTGGAAAAAACACTTTTTGCACTTGTGATAGTGTTGAAAAAACACTTTCTGCACTTGTGTTAGTGTTGAAAAACCACTTTTCGCACTTGTGTTGGTGCAGGATACCACTTTTGCACTTGTATTAGTGTGGAAAAACCACTTTTCGCACTTGTGTTAGTGTTGAAAAACCACTTTTCGCACTTGTGTTAGTGTTGAAAAACCACTTTTCGCACTTGTATTGGTGCAGGAAACCACTTTTGCACTTGTATTAGTGTGGAAAAAACACTTTTTGCACTTGTGATAGTGTTGACAAACCACTTTTCGCACTTGTGTTAGTGTTGAAAAACCACTTTTCGCAATTGTGTTGGTGCAGGAAACCACTTTTGCACTTGTATTAGTGTGGAAAAAACACTTTTTGCACTTGTGATAGTGTTGAAAACCCACTTTTCGCACTTGTGTTAGTGTTGAAAAACCACTTTTCGCACTTGTGTTGGTGCAGGAAACCACTTTTGCACTTGTCTTAGTGTGGAAAAAACACTTTTTGCACTTGTGATAGTGTTGAAAAACCACTTTTGGCACTTGTGTTGGTGTTGAAAAACCACTTTTCGCACTTGTGTTGGTGCAGGAAACCACTTTTGCACTTGTATTAGTGTGGAAAAACACTTTTTGCACTTGTGATAGTGTTGAAAAAACACATTTTGCACTTGTGTTAGTGTTGAAAAACCACTTTTCTCACTTGTGTTGGTGCAGGAAACCACTTTTGCACTTGTATTAGTGTGGAAAAAACACTTTTTACACTTGTGATAGTGTTGAAAAAACACTTTTTGCACTTGTGTTAGTGTTGAAAAACCACTTTTCGCACTTGTGTTAGTGTTGAAAAACCACTTTTCGCACTTGTGTTAGTGTTGAAAAACCACTTTTCGCACTTGTGTTGGTGCAGGAAACCACTTTTGCACTTGTATTAGTGTGGAAAAAACACTTTTTGCACTTGTGATAGTGTTGAAAAACCACTTTTCGCACTTGTGTTAGTGTTGAAAAACCACTTTTCGCACTTGTGTTGGTGCAGGAAACCACTTTTGCACTTGTATTAGTGTGGAAAAAATACTTTTTGCACTTGTGATAGTGTTGAAAAAACACTTTTTGCACTTGTGTTAGTGTTGAAAAACCACTTTTCGCACTTGTATTTGTGCAGGAAACCACTTTTGCACTTGTATTAGTGTGGAAAAACCACTTTTCGCACTTGTGTTAGTGTTGAAAAACCACTTTTCGCACTTGTGTTAGTGTTGAAAAAACACTTTTCGCACTTGTGTTGGTGCAGGAAACCACTTTTGCACTTGTATTAGTGTGGAAAAAACACTTTTTGCACTTGTGATAGTGTTGAAAAACCACTTTTTGCACTTGTGTTAGTGTTGAAAAACCACTTTTCGCACTTGTGCTGGTGCAGGAAATCACTTTTGCACTTGTATTAGTGTGGAAAAAACACTTTTTGCACTTGTGATAGTGTTGAAAAACCACTTTTCGCACTTGTGTTAGTGTTGAAAAACCACTTTTCACATTTGTGTTAGTGTTGAAAAACCACTTTTCGCACTTGTGTTGGTGCAGGAAACCACTTTTGCACTTGTATTAGTGTGGAAAAACCACTTTTTGCACTTGTGATAGTGTTGAAAAACCACTTTTCGCACTTGTGTTAGTGTTGAAAAACCACTTTTCGCACTTGTGTTGGTGCAGGAAACCACTTTTGCACTTGTATTAGTGTGGAAAAAACACTTTTTGCACTTGTGATAGTGTTGAAAAACCACTTTTTGCACTTGCGTTAGTGTTGAAAAACCACTTTTCGCACTTGTGTTGGTGCAGGAAACCACTTTTGCACTTGTATTAGTGTGGAAAAAACACTTTTTGCACTTGTAATAGTGTTGAAAAAACACTTTTTGCACTTGTGTTAGTGTTGAAAAACCACTTTTCGCACTTGTGTTGGTGCAGGAAACCACTTTTGCACTTGTATTAGTGTGGCAAAACCACTTTTCGCACTTGTGTTAGTGTTGAAAAACCACTTTTCGCACTTGTGTTAGTGTTGAAAAACCACTTTTCGCACTTGTGTTGGTGCAGGAAACCACTTTTGCACTTGTGTTGGTGTTGAAAAACCACTTTTCGCACTTGTGTTGGTGCAGGAAACCACTTTTGCACTTGTATTAGTGTGGAAAAAACACTTTTCGCACTTGTGTTAGTGTTGAAAAACCACTTTTCGCACTTGTGTTAGTGTTGAAAAACCACTTTTCGCACTTGTGTTGGTGCAGGAAACCACTTTTGCACTTGTATTAGTGTGGAAAAAACACTTTTTGCACTTGTGATAGTGTTGAAAAACCACTTTTCGCACTTGTGTTAGTGTTGAAAAACCACTTTTCGCACTTGTGTTAGTGTTGAAAAACCACTTTTCGCACTTGTGTTGGTGCAGGAAACTACTTTTGCACTTGTATTAGTGTGGAAAAACCACTTTTCGCACTTGTGTTAGTGTTGAAAAACCACTTTTCGCACTTGTGTTAGTGTTGAAAAACCACTTTTCGGACTTGTGTTGGTGCAGGAAACCACTTTTGCACTTGTATTAGTGTGGAAAAACCACTTTTCGCACTTGTGTTAGTGTTGAAAAACCACTTTTCGCACTTGTGTTAGTGTTGAAAAACCACTTTTCGGACTTGTGTTGGTGCAGGAAACCACTTTTGCACTTGTATTAGTGTGGAAAAAACACTTTTTGCACTTGTGATAGTGTTGAAAAACCACTTTTTGCACTTGTGTTAGTGTTGAAAAACCACTTTTCGCACTTGTGTTGGTGCAGGAAACCACTTTTGCTCTTGTATTAGTGTGGAAAAAACACTTTTTGCACTTGTGATAGTGTTGAAAAAACACTTTCTGCACTTGTGTTAGTGTTGAAAAACCACTTTTCGCTCTTGTGTTGGTGCAGGATACCACTTTTGCACTTGTATTAGTGTGGAAAAACCACTTTTCGCACTTGTGTTAGTGTTGAAAAACCACTTTTCGCACTTGTGTTAGTGTTGAAAAACCACTTTTCGCACTTGTATTGGTGCAGGAAACCACTTTTGCACTTGTATTAGTGTGGAAAAAACACTTTTTGCACTTGTGATAGTGTTGACAAACCACTTTTCGCACTTGTGTTAGTGTTGAAAAACCACTTTTCGCAATTGTGTTGGTGCAGGAAACCACTTTTGCACTTGTATTAGTGTGGAAAAAACACTTTTTGCACTTGTGATAGTGCTGAAAACCCACTTTTCGCACTTGTGTTAGTGTTGAAAAACCACTTTTCGCACTTGTGTTGGTGCAGGAAACCACTTTTGCACTTGTCTTAGTGTGGAAAAAACACTTTTTGCACTTGTGATAGTGTTGAAAAACCACTTTTGGCACTTGTGTTGGTGTTGAAAAACCACTTTTCGCACTTGTGTTGGTGCAGGAAACCACTTTTGCACTTGTATTAGTGTGGAAAAACACTTTTTGCACTTGTGATAGTGTTGAAAAAACACATTTTGCACTTGTGTTAGTGTTGAAAAACCACTTTTCGCACTTGTGTTGGTGCAGGAAACCACTTTTGCACTTGTATTAGTGTGGAAAAAACACTTTTTGCACTTGTGATAGTGTTGAAAAAACACTTTTTGCACTTGTGTTAGTGTTGAAAAACCACTTTTCGCACTTGTGTTAGTGTTGAAAAACCACTTTTCGCACTTGTGTTAGTGTTGAAAAACCACTTTTCGCACTTGTGTTGGTGCAGGAAACCACTTTTGCACTTGTATTAGTGTGGAAAAAACACTTTTTGCACTTGTGATAGTGTTGAAAAACCACTTTTCGCACTTGTGTTAGTGTTGAAAAACCACTTTTCGCACTTGTGTTGGTGCAGGAAACCACTTTTGCACTTGTATTAGTGTGGAAAAAATACTTTTTGCACTTGTGATAGTGTTGAAAAAACACTTTTTGCACTTGTGTTAGTGTTGAAAAACCACTTTTCGCACTTGTATTTGTGCAGGAAACCACTTTTGCACTTGTATTAGTGTGGAAAAACCACTTTTCGCACTTGTGTTAGTGTTGAAAAACCACTTTTCGCACTTGTGTTAGTGTTGAAAAAACACTTTTCGCACTTGTGTTGGTGCAGGAAACCACTTTTGCACTTGTATTAGTGTGGAAAAAACACTTTTTGCACTTGTGATAGTGTTGAAAAACCACTTTTTGCACTTGTGTTAGTGTTGAAAAACCACTTTTCGCACTTGTGCTGGTGCAGGAAACCACTTTTGCACTTGTATTAGTGTGGAAAAAACACTTTTTGCACTTGTGATAGTGTTGAAAAACCACTTTTCGCACTTGTGTTAGTGTTGAAAAACCACTTTTCACATTTGTGTTAGTGTTGAAAAACCACTTTTCGCACTTGTGTTGGTGCAGGAAACCACTTTTGCACTTGTATTAGTGTGGAAAAACCACTTTTTGCACTTGTGATAGTGTTGAAAAACCACTTTTCGCACTTGTGTTAGTGTTGAAAAACCACTTTTCGCACTTGTGTTGGTGCAGGAAACCACTTTTGCACTTGTATTAGTGTGGAAAAAACACTTTTTGCACTTGTAATAGTGTTGAAAAAACACTTTTTGCACTTGTGTTAGTGTTGAAAAACCACTTTTCGCACTTGTGTTGGTGCAGGAAACCACTTTTGCACTTGTATTAGTGTGGCAAAACCACTTTTCGCACTTGTGTTAGTGTTGAAAAACCACTTTTCGCACTTGTGTTAGTGTTGAAAAACCACTTTTCGCACTTGTGTTGGTGCAGGAAACCACTTTTGCACTTGTGTTGGTGTTGAAAAACCACTTTTCGCACTTGTGTTGGTGCAGGAAACCACTTTTGCACTTGTATTAGTGTGGAAAAAACACTTTTCGCACTTGTGTTAGTGTTGAAAAACCACTTTTCGCACTTGTGTTAGTGTTGAAAAACCACTTTTCGCACTTGTGTTGGTGCAGGAAACCACTTTTGCACTTGTATTAGTGTGGAAAAAACACTTTTTGCACTTGTGATAGTGTTGAAAAACCACTTTTCGCACTTGTGTTAGTGTTGAAAAACCACTTTTCGCACTTGTGTTAGTGTTGAAAAACCACTTTTCGCACTTGTGTTGGTGCAGGAAACTACATTTGCACTTGTATTAGTGTGGAAAAAACACTTTTCGCACTTGTGTTAGTGTTGAAAAACCACTTTTCGCACTTGTGTTAGTGTTGAAAAACCACTTTTCGGACTTGTGTTGGTGCAGGAAACCACTTTTGCACTTGTATTAGTGTGGAAAAAACACTTTTTGCACTTGTGATAGTGTTGAAAAACCACTTTTTGCACTTGTGTTAGTGTTGAAAAACCACTTTTCGCACTTGTGTTGGTGCAGGAAACCACTTTTGCTCTTGTATTAGTGTGGAAAAAACACTTTTTGCACTTGTGATAGTGTTGAAAAAACACTTTCTGCACTTGTGTTAGTGTTGAAAAACCACTTTTCGCTACTGTGTTGGTGCAGAATACCACTTTTGCACTTGTATTAGTGTGGAAAAACCACTTTTCGCACTTGTGTTAGTGTTGAAAAACCACTTTTCGCACTTGTGTTAGTGTTGAAAAACCACTTTTCGCACTTGTATTGGTGCAGGAAACCACTTTTGCACTTGTATTAGTGTGGAAAAAACACTTTTTGCACTTGTGATAGTGTTGACAAACCACTTTTCGCACTTGTGTTAGTGTTGAAAAACCACTTTTCGCAATTGTGTTGGTGCAGGAAACCACTTTTGCACTTGTATTAGTGTGGAAAAAACACTTTTTGCACTTGTGATAGTGTTGAAAACCCACTTTTCGCACTTGTGTTAGTGTTGAAAAACCACTTTTCGCACTTGTGTTGGTGCAGGAAACCACTTTTGCACTTGTCTTAGTGTGGAAAAAACACTTTTTGCACTTGTGATAGTGTTGAAAAACCACTTTTGGCACTTGTGTTGGTGTTGAAAAACCACTTTTCGCACTTGTGTTGGTGCAGGAAACCACTTTTGCACTTGTATTAGTGTGGAAAAACACTTTTTGCACTTGTGATAGTGTTGAAAAAACACATTTTGCACTTGTGTTAGTGTTGAAAAACCACTTTTCGCACTTGTGTTGGTGCAGGAAACCACTTTTGCACTTGTATTAGTGTGGAAAAAACACTTTTTGCACTTGTGATAGTGTTGAAAAAACACTTTTTGCACTTGTGTTAGTGTTGAAAAACCACTTTTCGCACTTGTGTTAGTGTTGAAAAACCACTTTTCGCACTTGTGTTAGTGTTGAAAAACCACTTTTCGCACTTGTGTTGGTGCAGGAAACCACTTTTGCACTTGTATTAGTGTGGAAAAAACACTTTTTGCACTTGTGATATTGTTGAAAAACCACTTTTCGCACTTGTGTTAGTGTTGAAAAACCACTTTTCGCACTTGTGTTGGTGCAGGAAACCACTTTTGCACTTGTATTAGTGTGGAAAAAATACTTTTTGCACTTGTGATAGTGTTGAAAAAACACTTTTTGCACTTGTGTTAGTGTTGAAAAACCACTTTTCGCACTTGTATTTGTGCAGGAAACCACTTTTGCACTTGTATTAGTGTGGAAAAAACCACTTTTCGCACTTGTGTTAGTGTTGAAAAACCACTTTTCGCACTTGTGTTAGTGTTGAAAAAACACTTTTCGCACTTGTGTTGGTGCAGGAAACCACTTTTGCACTTGTATTAGTGTGGAAAAAACACTTTTTGCACTTGTGATAGTGTTGAAAAACCACTTTTTGCACTTGTGTTAGTGTTGAAAAACCACTTTTCGCACTTGTGCTGGTGCAGGAAACCACTTTTGCACTTGTATTAGTGTGGAAAAAACACTTTTTGCACTTGTGATAGTGTTGAAAAACCACTTTTCGCACTTGTGTTAGTGTTGAAAAACCACTTTTCACATTTGTGTTAGTGTTGAAAAACCACTTTTCGCACTTGTGTTGGTGCAGGAAACCACTTTTGCACTTGTATTAGTGTGGAAAAACCACTTTTTGCACTTGTGATAGTGTTGAAAAACCACTTTTCGCACTTGTGTTAGTGTTGAAAAACCACTTTTCGCACTTGTGTTGGTGCAGGAAACCACTTTTGCACTTGTATTAGTGTGGAAAAAACACTTTTTGCACTTGTGATAGTGTTGAAAAACCACTTTTTGCACTTGCGTTAGTGTTGAAAAACCACTTTTCGCACTTGTGTTGGTGCAGGAAACCACTTTTGCACTTGTATTAGTGTGGAAAAAACACTTTTTGCACTTGTAATAGTGTTGAAAAAACACTTTTTGCACTTGTGTTAGTGTTGAAAAACCACTTTTCGCACTTGTGTTGGTGCAGGAAACCACTTTTGCACTTGTATTAGTGTGGCAAAACCACTTTTCGCACTTGTGTTAGTGTTGAAAAACCACTTTTCGCACTTGTGTTAGTGTTGAAAAACCACTTTTCGCACTTGTGTTGGTGCAGGAAACCACTTTTGCACTTGTGTTGGTGTTGAAAAACCACTTTTCGCACTTGTGTTGGTGCAGGAAACCACTTTTGCACTTGTATTAGTGTGGAAAAAACACTTTTTGCACTTGTGATAGTGTTGAAAAAACACATTTTGCACTTGTGTTAGTGTTGAAAAACCACTTTTTGCACTTGTGTTGGTGCAGGAAACCACTTTTGCACTTGTATTAGTGTGGAAAAAACACTTTTTGCACTTGTGATAGTGTTGAAAAAACACTTTTTGCACTTGTGTTAGTGTTGAAAAACCACTTTTCGCACTTGTGTTAGTGTTGAAAAACCACTTTTCGCACTTGTGTTAGTGTTGAAAAACCACTTTTCGCACTTGTGTTGGTGCAGGAAACCACTTTTGCACTTGTATTAGTGTGGAAAAAACACTTTTTGCACTTGTGATAGTGTTGAAAAACCACTTTTCACACTTGTGTTAGTGTTGAAAAACCACTTTTCGCACTTGTGTTGGTGCAGGAAACCACTTTTGCACTTGTATTAGTGTGGAAAAACCACTTTTCGCACTTGTGTTAGTGTTGAAAAAACACTTTTTGCACTTGTGATAGTGTTGAAAAAACACTTTTTGCACTTGTGTTAGTGTTGAAAAACCACTTTTTGCACTTGTGTTAGTGTTGAAAAACCACTTTTCGCACTTGTGTTGGTGCAGGAAACCACTTTTGCACTTGTATTAGTGTGGAAAAAACACTTTTTGCACTTGTGATAGTGTTGAAAAAACACTTTTTGCACTTGTGTTAGTGTTGCAAAACCACTTTTCGCACTTGTGTTAGTGTTAAAAAACCACTTTTCGCACTTGTGTCAGTGTTGAAAAACCACTTTTCGCACTTGTGTTGGTGCAGGAAACCACTTTTGCACTTGTATTAGTGTGGAAAAAACACTTTTTGCACTTGTGATAGTGTTGAAAAACCACTTTTCGCACTTGTGTTGGTGCAGGAAACCACTTTTGCACTTGTATTAGTGTGGAAAAAACACTTTTTGCACTTGTGATAGTGTTGAAAAACCACATTTCGCACTTGTGTTAGTGTTGAAAAACCACTTTTCGCACTTGTGTTGGTGCAGGAAACCACTTTTGCTCTTGTATTAGTGTGGAAAAAACACTTTTTGCACTTGTGATAGTGTTGAAAAAAGACTTTTTGCACTTGTGTTAGTGTTGAAAAACCACTTTTCGCACTTGTGTTAGTGTTAAAAATCCACTTTTCGCACTTGTGTTAGTGTTGAAAAACCACTTTTCGCACTTGTGTTGGTGCAGGAAACCACTTTTGCACTTGTATTAGTGTGGCAAAAACACTTTTTGTACTTGTGATAGTGTTGAAAAACCACTTTTCGCACTTGTGTTGGTGCAGGAAACCACTTTTGCACTTGCATTAGTGTGGAAAAAACACTTTTTGCACTTGTGATAGTGTTGAAAAACCACTTTTCGCACTTGTGTTAGTGTTGAAAAACCACTTTTCGCACTTGTGTTGGTGCAGGAAACCACTTTTGCACTTGTATTAGTGTGGAAAAAACACTTTTTGCACTTGTGATAGTGTTGTAAAAACACTTTTTGCACTTGTGTTAGTGTTGCAAAACCACTTTTGCACTTGTGTTAGTGTTAAAAAACCACTTTTCGCACTTGTGTTAGTGTTGAAAAACCACTTTTCGCACTTGTGTTGGTGCAGGAAACCACTTTTGCACTTGTATTAGTGTGGAAAAAACACTTTTTGCCCTTGTGATAGTGTTGAAAAACCACTTTTCGCACTTGTGTTGGTGCAGGAAACCACTTTTGCACTTGTATTAGTGTGGAAAAAACACTTTTTGCACTTGTGATAGTGTTGAAAAACCACTTTTCGCACTTGTGTTAGTGTTGAAAAACCACTTTTCGCACTTGTGTTGGTGCAGGAAACCACTTTTGCTCTTGTATTAGTGTGGAAAAAACACTTTTTGCACTTGTGATAGTGTTGAAAAAACACTTTTTGCACTTGTGTTAGTGTTGAAAAACCACTTTTCGCACTTGTGTTAGTGTTAAAAAACCACTTTTCGCACTTGTGTTAGTGTTGAAAAACCACTTTTCGCACTTGTGTTGGTGCAGGAAACCACTTTTGCACTTGTATTAGTGTGGAAAAAACACTTTTTGCACTTGTGATAGTGTTGAAAAACCACTTTTCGCACTTGTGTTGGTGCAGGAAACCACTTTTGCACTTGTATTAGTGTGGAAAAACACTTTTTGCACTTGTGATAGTGTTGAAAAACCACTTTTCGCACTTGTGTTAGTGTTGAAAAACCACTTTTCGCACTTGTGTTGGTGCAGGAAACCACTTTTGCTCTTGTATTAGTGTGGAAAAAACACTTTTTGCACTTGTGATAGTGTTGAAAAAACACTTTTTGCACTTGTGTTAGTGTTGAAAAACCACTTTTCGCACTTGTGTTGGTGCAGGAAACCACTTTTGCACTTGTATTAGTGTGGCAAAACCACTTTTCGCACTTGTGTTAGTGTTGAAAAACCACTTTTCGCACTTGTGTTAGTGTTGAAAAACCACTTTTCGCACTTGTGTTGGTGCAGGAAACCACTTTTGCACTTGTATTAGTGTTGAAAAAACACTTTTTGCACTTGTGATAGTGTTGACAAACCACTTTTCGCACTTGTGTTAGTGTTGAAAAACCACTTTTCGCAATTGTGTTGGTGCAGGAAACCACTTTTGCGCTTGTATTAGTGTGGAAAAAATACTTTTTGCACTTGCGATAGTGTTGAAAACCCACTTTTCGCACTTGTGTTGGTGCAGGAAACCACTTTTGCATTTGTATTAGTGTTGAAAAAACACTTTTCGCACTTGTGTTAGTGTTGAAAAACCACTTTTCGCACTTGTGTTGGTGCAGGAAACCACTTTTGCACTTGTGTTGGTGTTGAAAAACCACTTTTCGCACTTGTGTTGGTGCAGGAAACCACTTTTGCACTTGTATTAGTGTGGAAAAAACACTTTTTGCACTTGTGATAGTGTTGAAAAAACACATTTTGCACTTGTGTTAGTGTTGAAAAACCACTTTTTGCACTTGTGTTGGTGCAGGAAACCACTTTTGCACTTGTATTAGTGTGGAAAAAACACTTTTTGCACTTGTGATAGTGTTGAAAAAACACTTTTTGCACTTGTGTTAGTGTTGAAAAACCACTTTTCGCACTTGTGTTAGTGTTGGAAAACCACTTTTCGCACTTGTGTTAGTGTTGAAAAACCACTTTTCGCACTTGTGTTGGTGCAGGAAACCACTTTTGCACTTGTATTAGTGTGGAAAAAACACTTTTTGCACTTGTGATAGTGTTGAAAAACCACTTTTCGCACTTGTGTTAGTGTTGAAAAACCACTTTTCGCACTTGTGTTAGTGTTGAAAAACCACTTTTCGCACTTGTGTTGGTGCAGGAAACTACTTTTGCACTTGTATTAGTGTGGAAAAACCACTTTTCGCACTTGTGTTAGTGTTGAAAAACCACTTTTCGCACTTGTGTTAGTGTTGAAAAACCACTTTTCGGACTTGTGTTGGTGCAGGAAACCACTTTTGCACTTGTATTAGTGTGGAAAAAACACTTTTTGCACTTGTGATAGTGTTGAAAAACCACTTTTCGCACTTGTGTTAGTGTTGAAAAACCACTTTTCGCACTTGTATTGGTGCAGGAAACCACTTTTGCTCTTGTATTAGTGTGGAAAAAACACTTTTTGCACTTGTGATAGTGTTGAAAAAACACTTTTTGCACTTGTGTTAGTGTTGAAAAACCACTTTTCGCACTTGTGTTGGTGCAGGATACCACTTTTGCACTTGTATTAGTGTGGAAAAACCACTTTTCGCACTTGTGTTAGTGTTGAAAAACCACTTTTCGCACTTGTGTTAGTGTTGAAAAACCACTTTTCGCACTTGTGTTGTGGCAGGAAACCACTTTTGCACTTGTATTAGTGTGGAAAAAACACTTTTTGCACTTGTGATAGTGTTGACAAACCACTTTTCGCACTTGTGTTAGTGTTGAAAAACCACTTTTCGCAATTGTGTTGGTGCAGGAAACCACTTTTGCACTTGTATTAGTGTGGAAAAAACACTTTTTGCACTTGTGATAGTGTTGAAAACCCACTTTTCGCACTTGTGTTAGTGTTGAAAAACCACTTTTCGCACTTGTGTTGGTGCAGGAAACCACTTTTGCACTTGTCTTAGTGTGGAAAAAACACTTTTTGCACTTGTGATAGTGTTGAAAAACCACTTTTGGCACTTGTGTTGGTGTTGAAAAACCACTTTTCGCACTTGTGTTGGTGCAGGAAACCACTTTTGCACTTGTATTAGTGTGGAAAAACACTTTTTGCACTTGTGATAGTGTTGAAAAAACACATTTTGCACTTGTGTTAGTGTTGAAAAACCACTTTTCGCACTTGTGTTGGTGCAGAAACCACTTTTGCACTTGTATTAGTGTGGAAAAAACACTTTTTGCACTTGTGATAGTGTTGAAAAACCACTTTTCGCACTTGTGTTAGTGTTGAAAAACCACTTTTCGCACTTGTGTTGGTGCAGGAAACCACTTTTGCTCTTGTATTAGTGTGGAAAAAACACTTTTTGCACTTGTGATAGTGTTGAAAAAACACTTTTTGCACTTGTGTTAGTGTTGAAAAACCACTTTTCGCACTTGTGTTAGTGTTAAAAAACCACTTTTCGCACTTGTGTTAGTGTTGAAAAACCACTTTTCGCACTTGTGTTGGTGCAGGAAACCACTTTTGCACTTGTATTAGTGTGGAAAAAACACTTTTTGCACTTGTGATAGTGTTGAAAAACCACTTTTCGCACTTGTGTTGGTGCAGGAAACCACTTTTGCACTTGTATTAGTGTGGAAAAACACTTTTTGCACTTGTGATAGTGTTGAAAAACCACTTTTCGCACTTGTGTTGGTGCAGGAAACCACTTTTGCTCTTGTATTAGTGTGGAAAAAACACTTTTTGCACTTGTGATAGTGTTGAAAAAACACTTTTTGCACTTGTGTTAGTGTTGAAAAACCACTTTTCGCACTTGTGTTGGTGCAGGAAACCACTTTTGCACTTGTATTAGTGTGGCAAAACCACTTTTCGCACTTGTGTTAGTGTTGAAAAACCACTTTTCGCACTTGTGTTAGTGTTGAAAAACCACTTTTCGCACTTGTGTTGGTGCAGGAAACCACTTTTGCACTTGTATTAGTGTTGAAAAAACACTTTTTGCACTTGTGATAGTGTTGACAAACCACTTTTCGCACTTGTGTTAGTGTTGAAAAACCACTTTTCGCAATTGTGTTGGTGCAGGAAACCACTTTTGCACTTGTATTAGTGTGGAAAAAATACTTTTTGCACTTGTGATAGTGTTGAAAACCCACTTTTCGCACTTGTGTTGGTGCAGGAAACCACTTTTGCATTTGTATTAGTGTTGAAAAAACACTTTTCGCACTTGCGTTAGTGTTGAAAAACCACTTTTCGCACTTGTGTTGGTGCAGGAAACCACTTTTGCACTTGTGTTGGTGTTGAAAAACCACTTTTCGCACTTGTGTTGGTGCAGGAAACCACTTTTGCACTTGTATTAGTGTGGAAAAAACACTTTTTGCACTTGTGATAGTGTTGAAAAACACATTTTGCACTTGTGTTAGTGTTGAAAAACCACTTTTTGCACTTGTGTTGGTGCAGGAAACCACTTTTGCACTTGTATTAGTGTGGAAAAAACACTTTTTGCACTTGTGATAGTGTTGAAAAAAACACTTTTTGCACTTGTGTTAGTGTTGAAAAACCACTTTTCGCACTTGTGTTAGTGTTGAAAAACCACTTTTCGCACTTGTGTTAGTGTTGAAAAACCACTTTTCGCACTTGTGTTGGTGCAGGAAACCACTTTTGCACTTGTATTAGTGTGGAAAAAACACTTTTTGCACTTGTGATAGTGTTGAAAAACCACTTTTCGCACTTGTGTTAGTGTTGAAAAACCACTTTTCGCACTTGTGTTAGTGTTGAAAAACCACTTTTCGCACTTGTGTTGGTGCAGGAAACTACTTTTGCACTTGTATTAGTGTGGAAAAACCACTTTTCGCACTTGTGTTAGTGTTGAAAAACCACTTTTCGCACTTGTGTTAGTGTTGAAAAACCACTTTTCGGACTTGTGTTGGTGCAGGAAACCACTTTTGCACTTGTATTAGTGTGGAAAAAATACTTTTTGCACTTGTGATAGTGTTGAAAAACCACTTTTCGCACTTGTGTTAGTTTTGAAAAACCACTTTTCGCACTTGTATTGGTGCAGGAAACCACTTTTGCTCTTGTATTAGTGTGGAAAAAACACTTTTTGCACTTGTGATAGTGTTGAAAAAACACTTTTTGCACTTGTGTTAGTGTTGAAAAACCACTTTTCGCACTTGTGTTGGTGCAGGATACCACTTTTGCACTTGTATTAGTGTGGAAAAACCACTTTTTGCACTTGTGTTAGTGTTGAAAAACCACTTTTCGCACTTGTGTTAGTGTTGAAAAACCACTTTTCGCACTTGTGTTGTGGCAGGAAACCACTTTTGCACTTGTATTAGTGTGGAAAAAACACTTTTTGCACTTGTGATAGTGTTGACAAACCACTTTTCGCACTTGTGTTAGTGTTGAAAAACCACTTTTCGCAATTGTGTTGGTGCAGGAAACCACTTTTTCACTTGTATTAGTGTGGAAAAAACACTTTTTGCACTTGTGATAGTGTTGAAAACCCACTTTTCGCACTTGTGTTAGTGTTGAAAAACCACTTTTCGCACTTGTGTTGGTGCAGGAAACCACTTTTGCACTTGTCTTAGTGTGGAAAAAACACTTTTTGCACTTGTGATAGTGTTGAAAAACCACTTTTTGCACTTGCGTTAGTGTTGAAAAACCACTTTTCGCACTTGTGTTGGTGCAGGAAACCACTTTTGCACTTGTATTAGTGTGGAAAAAACACTTTTTGCACTTGTAATAGTGTTGAAAAAACACTTTTTGCACTTGTGTTAGTGTTGAAAAACCACTTTTCGCACTTGTGTTGGTGCAGGAAACCACTTTTGCACTTGTATTAGTGTGGCAAAACCACTTTTCGCACTTGTGTTAGTGTTGAAAAACCACTTTTCGCACTTGTGTTAGTGTTGAAAAACCACTTTTCGCACTTGTGTTAGTGTTGAAAAACCACTTTTCGGACTTGTGTTGGTGCAGGAAACCACTTTTGCACTTGTATTAGTGTGGAAAAAATACTTTTTGCACTTGTGATAGTGTTGAAAAACCACTTTTCGCACTTGTGTTAGTTTTGAAAAACCACTTTTCGCACTTGTATTGGTGCAGGAAACCACTTTTGCTCTTGTATTAGTGTGGAAAAAACACTTTTTGCACTTGTGATAGTGTTGAAAAAACACTTTTTGCACTTGTGTTAGTGTTGAAAAACCACTTTTCGCACTTGTGTTGGTGCAGGATACCACTTTTGCACTTGTATTAGTGTGGAAAAACCACTTTTTGCACTTGTGTTAGTGTTGAAAAACCACTTTTCGCACTTGTGTTAGTGTTGAAAAACCACTTTTCGCACTTGTGTTGTGGCAGGAAACCACTTTTGCACTTGTATTAGTGTGGAAAAAACACTTTTTGCACTTGTGATAGTGTTGACAAACCACTTTTCGCACTTGTGTTAGTGTTGAAAAACCACTTTTCGCAATTGTGTTGGTGCAGGAAACCACTTTTTCACTTGTATTAGTGTGGAAAAAACACTTTTTGCACTTGTGATAGTGTTGAAAACCCACTTTTCGCACTTGTGTTAGTGTTGAAAAACCACTTTTCGCACTTGTGTTGGTGCAGGAAACCACTTTTGCACTTGTCTTAGTGTGGAAAAAACACTTTTTGCACTTGTGATAGTGTTGAAAAACCACTTTTTGCACTTGCGTTAGTGTTGAAAAACCACTTTTCGCACTTGTGTTGGTGCAGGAAACCACTTTTGCACTTGTATTAGTGTGGAAAAAACACTTTTTGCACTTGTAATAGTGTTGAAAAAACACTTTTTGCACTTGTGTTAGTGTTGAAAAACCACTTTTCGCACTTGTGTTGGTGCAGGAAACCACTTTTGCACTTGTATTAGTGTGGCAAAACCACTTTTCGCACTTGTGTTAGTGTTGAAAAACCACTTTTCGCACTTGTGTTAGTGTTGAAAAACCACTTTTCGCACTTGTGTTGGTGCAGGAAACCACTTTTGCACTTGTGTTGGTGTTGAAAAACCACTTTTCGCACTTGTGTTGGTGCAGGAAACCACTTTTGCACTTGTATTAGTGTGGAAAAAACACTTTTCGCACTTGTGTTAGTGTTGAAAAACCACTTTTCGCACTTGTGTTAGTGTTGAAAAACCACTTTTCGCACTTGTGTTGGTGCAGGAAACCACTTTTGCACTTGTATTAGTGTGGAAAAAACACTTTTTGCACTTGTGATAGTGTTGAAAAACCACTTTTCGCACTTGTGTTAGTGTTGAAAAACCACTTTTCGCACTTGTGTTAGTGTTGAAAAACCACTTTTCGCACTTGTGTTGGTGCAGGAAACTACTTTTGCACTTGTATTAGTGTGGAAAAACCACTTTTCGCACTTGTGTTAGTGTTGAAAAACCACTTTTCGCACTTGTGTTAGTGTTGAAAAACCACTTTTCGGACTTGTGTTGGTGCAGGAAACCACTTTTGCACTTGTATTAGTGTGGAAAAACCACTTTTCGCACTTGTGTTAGTGTTGAAAAACCACTTTTCGCACTTGTGTTAGTGTTGAAAAACCACTTTTCGGACTTGTGTTGGTGCAGGAAACCACTTTTGCACTTGTATTAGTGTGGAAAAAACACTTTTTGCACTTGTGATAGTGTTGAAAAACCACTTTTTGCACTTGTGTTAGTGTTGAAAAACCACTTTTCGCACTTGTGTTGGTGCAGGAAACCACTTTTGCTCTTGTATTAGTGTGGAAAAAACACTTTTTGCACTTGTGATAGTGTTGAAAAAACACTTTCTGCACTTGTGTTAGTGTTGAAAAACCACTTTTCGCTCTTGTGTTGGTGCAGGATACCACTTTTGCACTTGTATTAGTGTGGAAAAACCACTTTTCGCACTTGTGTTAGTGTTGAAAAACCTCTTTTCGCACTTGTGTTAGTGTTGAAAAACCACTTTTCGCACTTGTATTGGTGCAGGAAACCACTTTCGCACTTGTGTTAGTGTTGAAAAACCACTTTTCGCACTTGTATTGGTGCAGGAAACCACTTTTGCTCTTGTATTAGTGTGGAAAAAACACTTTTTGCACTTGTGATAGTGTTGAAAAAACACTTTTTGCACTTGTGTTAGTGTTGAAAAACCACTTTTCGCACTTGTGTTGGTGCAGGATACCACTTTTGCACTTGTATTAGTGTGGAAAAACCACTTTTCGCACTTGTGTTAGTGTTGAAAAACCACTTTTCGCACTTGTGTTAGTGTTGAAAAACCACTTTTCGCACTTGTGTTGTGGCAGGAAACCACTTTTGCACTTGTATTAGTGTGGAAAAAACACTTTTTGCACTTGTGATAGTGTTGACAAACCACTTTTCGCACTTGTGTTAGTGTTGAAAAACCACTTTTCGCAATTGTGTTGGTGCAGGAAACCACTTTTGCACTTGTATTAGTGTGGAAAAAACACTTTTTGCACTTGTGATAGTGTTGAAAACCCACTTTTCGCACTTGTGTTAGTGTTGAAAAACCACTTTTCGCACTTGTGTTGGTGCAGGAAACCACTTTTGCACTTGTCTTAGTGTGGAAAAAACACTTTTTGCACTTGTGATAGTGTTGAAAAACCACTTTTGGCACTTGTGTTGGTGTTGAAAAACCACTTTTCGCACTTGTGTTGGTGCAGGAAACCACTTTTGCACTTGTATTAGTGTGGAAAAACACTTTTTGCACTTGTGATAGTGTTGAAAAAACACATTTTGCACTTGTGTTAGTGTTGAAAAACCACTTTTCGCACTTGTGTTGGTGCAGAAACCACTTTTGCACTTGTATTAGTGTGGAAAAAACACTTTTTGCACTTGTGATAGTGTTGAAAAACCACTTTTCGCACTTGTGTTAGTGTTGAAAAACCACTTTTCGCACTTGTGTTGGTGCAGGAAACCACTTTTGCTCTTGTATTAGTGTGGAAAAAACACTTTTTGCACTTGTGATAGTGTTGAAAAAACACTTTTTGCACTTGTGTTAGTGTTGAAAAACCACTTTTCGCACTTGTGTTAGTGTTAAAAAACCACTTTTCGCACTTGTGTTAGTGTTGAAAAACCACTTTTCGCACTTGTGTTGGTGCAGGAAACCACTTTTGCACTTGTATTAGTGTGGAAAAAACACTTTTTGCACTTGTGATAGTGTTGAAAAACCACTTTTCGCACTTGTGTTGGTGCAGGAAACCACTTTTGCACTTGTATTAGTGTGGAAAAACACTTTTTGCACTTGTGATAGTGTTGAAAAACCACTTTTCGCACTTGTGTTGGTGCAGGAAACCACTTTTGCTCTTGTATTAGTGTGGAAAAAACACTTTTTGCACTTGTGATAGTGTTGAAAAAACACTTTTTGCACTTGTGTTAGTGTTGAAAAACCACTTTTCGCACTTGTGTTGGTGCAGGAAACCACTTTTGCACTTGTATTAGTGTGGCAAAACCACTTTTCGCACTTGTGTTAGTGTTGAAAAACCACTTTTCGCACTTGTGTTAGTGTTGAAAAACCACTTTTCGCACTTGTGTTGGTGCAGGAAACCACTTTTGCACTTGTATTAGTGTTGAAAAAACACTTTTTGCACTTGTGATAGTGTTGACAAACCACTTTTCGCACTTGTGTTAGTGTTGAAAAACCACTTTTCGCAATTGTGTTGGTGCAGGAAACCACTTTTGCACTTGTATTAGTGTGGAAAAAATACTTTTTGCACTTGTGATAGTGTTGAAAACCCACTTTTCGCACTTGTGTTGGTGCAGGAAACCACTTTTGCATTTGTATTAGTGTTGAAAAAACACTTTTCGCACTTGCGTTAGTGTTGAAAAACCACTTTTCGCACTTGTGTTGGTGCAGGAAACCACTTTTGCACTTGTGTTGGTGTTGAAAAACCACTTTTCGCACTTGTGTTGGTGCAGGAAACCACTTTTGCACTTGTATTAGTGTGGAAAAAACACTTTTTGCACTTGTGATAGTGTTGAAAAACACATTTTGCACTTGTGTTAGTGTTGAAAAACCACTTTTTGCACTTGTGTTGGTGCAGGAAACCACTTTTGCACTTGTATTAGTGTGGAAAAAACACTTTTTGCACTTGTGATAGTGTTGAAAAAACACTTTTTGCACTTGTGTTAGTGTTGAAAAACCACTTTTCGCACTTGTGTTAGTGTTGAAAAACCACTTTTCGCACTTGTGTTAGTGTTGAAAAACCACTTTTCGCACTTGTGTTGGTGCAGGAAACCACTTTTGCACTTGTATTAGTGTGGAAAAAACACTTTTTGCACTTGTGATAGTGTTGAAAAACCACTTTTCGCACTTGTGTTAGTGTTGAAAAACCACTTTTCGCACTTGTGTTAGTGTTGAAAAACCACTTTTCGCACTTGTGTTGGTGCAGGAAACTACTTTTGCACTTGTATTAGTGTGGAAAAACCACTTTTCGCACTTGTGTTAGTGTTGAAAAACCACTTTTCGCACTTGTGTTAGTGTTGAAAAACCACTTTTCGGACTTGTGTTGGTGCAGGAAACCACTTTTGCACTTGTATTAGTGTGGAAAAAACACTTTTTGCACTTGTGATAGTGTTGAAAAACCACTTTTCGCACTTGTGTTAGTTTTGAAAAACCACTTTTCGCACTTGTATTGGTGCAGGAAACCACTTTTGCTCTTGTATTAGTGTGGAAAAAACACTTTTTGCACTTGTGATAGTGTTGAAAAAACACTTTTTGCACTTGTGTTAGTGTTGAAAAACCACTTTTCGCACTTGTGTTGGTGCAGGATACCACTTTTGCACTTGTATTAGTGTGGAAAAACCACTTTTTGCACTTGTGTTAGTGTTGAAAAACCACTTTTCGCACTTGTGTTAGTGTTGAAAAACCACTTTTCGCACTTGTGTTGTGGCAGGAAACCACTTTTGCACTTGTATTAGTGTGGAAAAAACACTTTTTGCACTTGTGATAGTGTTGACAAACCACTTTTCGCACTTGTGTTAGTGTTGAAAAACCACTTTTCGCAATTGTGTTGGTGCAGGAAACCACTTTTGCACTTGTATTAGTGTGGAAAAAACACTTTTTGCACTTGTGATAGTGTTGAAAACCCACTTTTCGCACTTGTGTTAGTGTTGAAAAACCACTTTTCGCACTTGTGTTGGTGCAGGAAACCACTTTTGCACTTGTCTTAGTGTGGAAAAAACACTTTTTGCACTTGTGATAGTGTTGAAAAACCACTTTTTGCACTTGCGTTAGTGTTGAAAAACCACTTTTCGCACTTGTGTTGGTGCAGGAAACCACTTTTGCACTTGTATTAGTGTGGAAAAAACACTTTTTGCACTTGTAATAGTGTTGAAAAAACACTTTTTGCACTTGTGTTAGTGTTGAAAAACCACTTTTCGCACTTGTGTTGGTGCAGGAAACCACTTTTGCACTTGTATTAGTGTGGCAAAACCACTTTTCGCACTTGTGTTAGTGTTGAAAAACCACTTTTCGCACTTGTGTTAGTGTTGAAAAACCACTTTTCGCACTTGTGTTGGTGCAGGAAACCACTTTTGCACTTGTGTTGGTGTTGAAAAACCACTTTTCGCACTTGTGTTGGTGCAGGAAACCACTTTTGCACTTGTATTAGTGTGGAAAAAACACTTTTCGCACTTGTGTTAGTGTTGAAAAACCACTTTTCGCACTTGTGTTAGTGTTGAAAAACCACTTTTCGCACTTGTGTTGGTGCAGGAAACCACTTTTGCACTTGTATTAGTGTGGAAAAAACACTTTTTGCACTTGTGATAGTGTTGAAAAACCACTTTTCGCACTTGTGTTAGTGTTGAAAAACCACTTTTCGCACTTGTGTTAGTGTTGAAAAACCACTTTTCGCACTTGTGTTGGTGCAGGAAACTACTTTTGCACTTGTATTAGTGTGGAAAAACCACTTTTCGCACTTGTGTTAGTGTTGAAAAACCACTTTTCGCACTTGTGTTAGTGTTGAAAAACCACTTTTCGGACTTGTGTTGGTGCAGGAAACCACTTTTGCACTTGTATTAGTGTGGAAAAACCACTTTTCGCACTTGTGTTAGTGTTGAAAAACCACTTTTCGCACTTGTGTTAGTGTTGAAAAACCACTTTTCGGACTTGTGTTGGTGCAGGAAACCACTTTTGCACTTGTATTAGTGTGGAAAAAACACTTTTTGCACTTGTGATAGTGTTGAAAAACCACTTTTTGCACTTGTGTTAGTGTTGAAAAACCACTTTTCGCACTTGTGTTGGTGCAGGAAACCACTTTTGCTCTTGTATTAGTGTGGAAAAAACACTTTTTGCACTTGTGATAGTGTTGAAAAAACACTTTCTGCACTTGTGTTAGTGTTGAAAAACCACTTTTCGCTCTTGTGTTGGTGCAGGATACCACTTTTGCACTTGTATTAGTGTGGAAAAACCACTTTGTGTTAGTGTTGAAAAACCACTTTTCGCACTTGTGTTAGTGTTGAAAAACCACTTTTCGCACTTGTATTGGTGCAGGAAACCACTTTTGCACTTGTATTAGTGTGGAAAAAACACTTTTTGCACTTGTGATAGTGTTGACAAACCACTTTTCGCACTTGTGTTAGTGTTGAAAAACCACTTTTCGCAATTGTGTTGGTGCAGGAAACCACTTTTGCACTTGTATTAGTGTGGAAAAAACACTTTTTGCACTTGTGATAGTGTTGAAAACCCACTTTTCGCACTTGTGTTAGTGTTGAAAAACCACTTTTCGCACTTGTGTTGGTGCAGGAAACCACTTTTGCACTTGTCTTAGTGTGGAAAAAACACTTTTTGCACTTGTGATAGTGTTGAAAAACCACTTTTGGCACTTGTGTTGGTGTTGAAAAACCACTTTTCGCACTTGTGTTGGTGCAGGAAACCACTTTTGCACTTGTATTAGTGTGGAAAAACACTTTTTGCACTTGTGATAGTGTTGAAAAAACACATTTTGCACTTGTGTTAGTGTTGAAAAACCACTTTTCGCACTTGTGTTGGTGCAGGAAACCACTTTTGCACTTGTATTAGTGTGGAAAAAACACTTTTTGCACTTGTGATAGTGTTGAAAAAACACTTTTTGCACTTGTGTTAGTGTTGAAAAACCACTTTTCGCACTTGTGTTAGTGTTGAAAAACCACTTTTCGCACTTGTGTTAGTGTTGAAAAACCACTTTTCGCACTTGTGTTGGTGCAGGAAACCACTTTTGCACTTGTATTAGTGTGGAAAAAACACTTTTTGCACTTGTGATAGTGTTGAAAAACCACTTTTCGCACTTGTGTTAGTGTTGAAAAACCACTTTTCGCACTTGTGTTGGTGCAGGAAACCACTTTTGCACTTGTATTAGTGTGGAAAAAATACTTTTTGCACTTGTGATAGTGTTGAAAAAACACTTTTTGCACTTGTGTTAGTGTTGAAAAACCACTTTTCGCACTTGTATTTGTGCAGGAAACCACTTTTGCACTTGTATTAGTGTGGAAAAACCACTTTTCGCACTTGTGTTAGTGTTGAAAAACCACTTTTCGCACTTGTGTTAGTGTTGAAAAAACACTTTTCGCACTTGTGTTGGTGCAGGAAACCACTTTTGCACTTGTATTAGTGTGGAAAAAACACTTTTTGCACTTGTGATAGTGTTGAAAAACCACTTTTTGCACTTGTGTTAGTGTTGAAAAACCACTTTTCGCACTTGTGCTGGTGCAGGAAACCACTTTTGCACTTGTATTAGTGTGGAAAAAACACTTTTTGCACTTGTGATAGTGTTGAAAAACCACTTTTCGCACTTGTGTTAGTGTTGAAAAACCACTTTTCACATTTGTGTTAGTGTTGAAAAACCACTTTTCGCACTTGTGTTGGTGCAGGAAACCACTTTTGCACTTGTATTAGTGTGGAAAAACCACTTTTTGCACTTGTGATAGTGTTGAAAAACCACTTTTCGCACTTGTGTTGGTGCAGGAAACCACTTTTGCACTTGTATTAGTGTGGAAAAAACACTTTTTGCACTTGTAATAGTGTTGAAAAAACACTTTTTGCACTTGTGTTAGTGTTGAAAAACCACTTTTCGCACTTGCGTTGGTGCAGGAAACCACTTTTGCACTTGTATTAGTGTGGCAAAACCACTTTTCGCACTTGTGTTAGTGTTGAAAAACCACTTTTCGCACTTGTGTTAGTGTTGAAAAACCACTTTTCGCACTTGTGTTGGTGCAGGAAACCACTTTTGCACTTGTGTTGGTGTTGAAAAACCACTTTTCGCACTTGTGTTAGTGTTGAAAAACCACTTTTCGCACTTGTGTTGGTGCAGGAAACCACTTTTGCACTTGTATTAGTGTGGAAAAAACACTTTTTGCACTTGTGATAGTGTTGAAAAAACACATTTTGCACTTGTGTTAGTGTTGAAAAACCACTTTTTGCACTTGTGTTGGTGCAGGAAACCACTTTTGCACTTGTATTAGTGTGGAAAAAACACTTTTTGCACTTGTGATAGTGTTGAAAAAACACTTTTTGCACTTGTGTTAGTGTTGAAAAACCACTTTTCGCACTTGTGTTAGTGTTGAAAAACCACTTTTCGCACTTGTGTTAGTGTTGAAAAACCACTTTTCGCACTTGTGTTGGTGCAGGAAACCACTTTTGCACTTGTATTAGTGTGGAAAAAACACTTTTTGCACTTGTGATAGTGTTGAAAAACCACTTTTCACACTTGTGTTAGTGTTGAAAAACCACTTTTCGCACTTGTGTTGGTGCAGGAAACCACTTTTGCACTTGTATTAGTGTGGAAAAACCACTTTTCGCACTTGTGTTAGTGTTGAAAAAACACTTTTTGCACTTGTGATAGTGTTGAAAAAACACTTTTTGCACTTGTGTTAGTGTTGAAAAACCACTTTTTGCACTTGTGTTAGTGTTGAAAAACCACTTTTCGCACTTGTGTTGGTGCAGGAAACCACTTTTGCACTTGTATTAGTGTGGAAAAAACACTTTTTGCACTTGTGATAGTGTTGAAAAAACACTTTTTGCACTTGTGTTAGTGTTGCAAAACCACTTTTCGCACTTGTGTTAGTGTTAAAAAACCACTTTTCGCACTTGTGTCAGTGTTGAAAAACCACTTTTCGCACTTGTGTTGGTGCAGGAAACCACTTTTGCACTTGTATTAGTGTGGAAAAAACACTTTTTGCACTTGTGATAGTGTTGAAAAACCACTTTTCGCACTTGTGTTGGTGCAGGAAACCACTTTTGCACTTGTATTAGTGTGGAAAAAACACTTTTTGCACTTGTGATAGTGTTGAAAAACCACATTTCGCACTTGTGTTAGTGTTGAAAAACCACTTTTCGCACTTGTGTTGGTGCAGGAAACCACTTTTGCTCTTGTATTAGTGTGGAAAAAACACTTTTTGCACTTGTGATAGTGTTGAAAAAAGACTTTTTGCACTTGTGTTAGTGTTGAAAAACCACTTTTCGCACTTGTGTTAGTGTTAAAAATCCACTTTTCGCACTTGTGTTAGTGTTGAAAAACCACTTTTCGCACTTGTGTTGGTGCAGGAAACCACTTTTGCACTTGTATTAGTGTGGCAAAAACACTTTTTGTACTTGTGATAGTGTTGAAAAACCACTTTTCGCACTTGTGTTGGTGCAGGAAACCACTTTTGCACTTGTATTAGTGTGGAAAAAACACTTTTTGCACTTGTGATAGTGTTGAAAAACCACTTTTCGCACTTGTGTTAGTGTTGAAAAACCACTTTTCGCACTTGTGTTGGTGCAGGAAACCACTTTTGCACTTGTATTAGTGTGGAAAAAACACTTTTTGCACTTGTGATAGTGTTGTAAAAACACTTTTTGCACTTGTGTTAGTGTTGCAAAACCACTTTTGCACTTGTGTTAGTGTAAAAAAACCACTTTTCGCACTTGTGTTAGTGTTGAAAAACCACTTTTCGCACTTGTGTTGGTGCAGGAAACCACTTTTGCACTTGTATTAGTGTGGAAAAAACACTTTTTGCCCTTGTGATAGTGTTGAAAAACCACTTTTCGCACTTGTGTTGGTGCAGGAAACCACTTTTGCACTTGTATTAGTGTGGAAAAAACACTTTTTGCACTTGTGATAGTGTTGAAAAACCACTTTTCGCACTTGTGTTAGTGTTGAAAAACCACTTTTCGCACTGGTGTTGGTGAAGGAAACCACTTTTCGCACTTGTGTTGGTGCAGGAAACCACTTTTGCACTTGTATTAGTGTGGAAAAACCACTTTTCGCACTTGTGTTAGTGTTGAAAAACCACTTTTCGCACTTGTGTTAGTGTTGAAAAAACACTTTTCGCACTTGTGTTGGTGCAGGAAACCACTTTTGCACTTGTATTAGTGTGGAAAAAACACTTTTTGCACTTGTGATAGTGTTGAAAAACCACTTTTTGCACTTGTGTTAGTGTTGAAAAACCACTTTTCGCACTTGTGCTGGTGCAGGAAACCACTTTTGCACTTGTATTAGTGTGGAAAAAACACTTTTTGCACTTGTGATAGTGTTGAAAAACCACTTTTCGCACTTGTGTTAGTGTTGAAAAACCACTTTTCACATTTGTGTTAGTGTTGAAAAACCACTTTTCGCACTTGTGTTGGTGCAGGAAACCACTTTTGCACTTGTATTAGTGTGGAAAAACCACTTTTTGCACTTGTGATAGTGTTGAAAAACCACTTTTCGCACTTGTGTTGGTGCAGGAAACCACTTTTGCACTTGTATTAGTGTGGAAAAAACACTTTTTGCACTTGTAATAGTGTTGAAAAAACACTTTTTGCACTTGTGTTAGTGTTGAAAAACCACTTTTCGCACTTGTGTTGGTGCAGGAAACCACTTTTGCACTTGTATTAGTGTGGCAAAACCACTTTTCGCACTTGTGTTAGTGTTGAAAAACCACTTTTCGCACTTGTGTTAGTGTTGAAAAACCACTTTTCGCACTTGTGTTGGTGCAGGAAACCACTTTTGCACTTGTGTTGGTGTTGAAAAACCACTTTTCGCACTTGTGTTAGTGTTGAAAAACCACTTTTCGCACTTGTGTTGGTGCAGGAAACCACTTTTGCACTTGTATTAGTGTGGAAAAAACACTTTTTGCACTTGTGATAGTGTTGAAAAAACACATTTTGCACTTGTGTTAGTGTTGAAAAACCACTTTTTGCACTTGTGTTGGTGCAGGAAACCACTTTTGCACTTGTATTAGTGTGGAAAAAACACTTTTTGCACTTGTGATAGTGTTGAAAAAACACTTTTTGCACTTGTGTTAGTGTTGAAAAACCACTTTTCGCACTTGTGTTAGTGTTGAAAAACCACTTTTCGCACTTGTGTTAGTGTTGAAAAACCACTTTTCGCACTTGTGTTGGTGCAGGAAACCACTTTTGCACTTGTATTAGTGTGGAAAAAACACTTTTTGCACTTGTGATAGTGTTGAAAAACCACTTTTCACACTTGTGTTAGTGTTGAAAAACCACTTTTCGCACTTGTGTTGGTGCAGGAAACCACTTTTGCACTTGTATTAGTGTGGAAAAACCACTTTTCGCACTTGTGTTAGTGTTGAAAAAACACTTTTTGCACTTGTGATAGTGTTGAAAAAACACTTTTTGCACTTGTGTTAGTGTTGAAAAACCACTTTTTGCACTTGTGTTAGTGTTGAAAAACCACTTTTCGCACTTGTGTTGGTGCAGGAAACCACTTTTGCACTTGTATTAGTGTGGAAAAAACACTTTTTGCACTTGTGATAGTGTTGAAAAAACACTTTTTGCACTTGTGTTAGTGTTGCAAAACCACTTTTCGCACTTGTGTTAGTGTTAAAAAACCACTTTTCGCACTTGTGTCAGTGTTGAAAAACCACTTTTCGCACTTGTGTTGGTGCAGGAAACCACTTTTGCACTTGTATTAGTGTGGAAAAAACACTTTTTGCACTTGTGATAGTGTTGAAAAACCACTTTTCGCACTTGTGTTGGTGCAGGAAACCACTTTTGCACTTGTATTAGTGTGGAAAAAACACTTTTTGCACTTGTGATAGTGTTGAAAAACCACATTTCGCACTTGTGTTAGTGTTGAAAAACCACTTTTCGCACTTGTGTTGGTGCAGGAAACCACTTTTGCTCTTGTATTAGTGTGGAAAAAACACTTTTTGCACTTGTGATAGTGTTGAAAAAAGACTTTTTGCACTTGTGTTAGTGTTGAAAAACCACTTTTCGCACTTGTGTTAGTGTTAAAAATCCACTTTTCGCACTTGTGTTAGTGTTGAAAAACCACTTTTCGCACTTGTGTTGGTGCAGGAAACCACTTTTGCACTTGTATTAGTGTGGCAAAAACACTTTTTGTACTTGTGATAGTGTTGAAAAACCACTTTTCGCACTTGTGTTGGTGCAGGAAACCACTTTTGCACTTGTATTAGTGTGGAAAAAACACTTTTTGCACTTGTGATAGTGTTGAAAAACCACTTTTCGCACTTGTGTTAGTGTTGAAAAACCACTTTTCGCACTTGTGTTGGTGCAGGAAACCACTTTTGCACTTGTATTAGTGTGGAAAAAACACTTTTTGCACTTGTGATAGTGTTGTAAAAACACTTTTTGCACTTGTGTTAGTGTTGCAAAACCACTTTTGCACTTGTGTTAGTGTAAAAAAACCACTTTTCGCACTTGTGTTAGTGTTGAAAAACCACTTTTCGCACTTGTGTTGGTGCAGGAAACCACTTTTGCACTTGTATTAGTGTGGAAAAAACACTTTTTGCCCTTGTGATAGTGTTGAAAAACCACTTTTCGCACTTGTGTTGGTGCAGGAAACCACTTTTGCACTTGTATTAGTGTGGAAAAAACACTTTTTGCACTTGTGATAGTGTTGAAAAACCACTTTTCGCACTTGTGTTAGTGTTGAAAAACCACTTTTCGCACTTGTGTTGGTGCAGGAAACCACTTTTGCTCTTGTATTAGTGTGGAAAAAACACTTTTTGCACTTGTGATAGTGTTGAAAAAAGACTTTTTGCACTTGTGTTAGTGTTGAAAAACCACTTTTCGCACTTGTGTTAGTGTTAAAAATCCACTTTTCGCACTTGTGTTAGTGTTGAAAAACCACTTTTCGCACTTGTGTTGGTGCAGGAAACCACTTTTGCACTTGTATTAGTGTGGCAAAAACACTTTTTGTACTTGTGATAGTGTTGAAAAACCACTTTTCGCACTTGTGTTGGTGCAGGAAACCACTTTTGCACTTGTATTAGTGTGGAAAAAACACTTTTTGCACTTGTGATAGTGTTGAAAAACCACTTTTCGCACTTGTGTTAGTGTTGAAAAACCACTTTTCGCACTTGTGTTGGTGCAGGAAACCACTTTTGCACTTGTATTAGTGTGGAAAAAACACTTTTTGCACTTGTGATAGTGTTGTAAAAACACTTTTTGCACTTGTGTTAGTGTTGCAAAACCACTTTTGCACTTGTGTTAGTGTAAAAAAACCACTTTTCGCACTTGTGTTAGTGTTGAAAAACCACTTTTCGCACTTGTGTTGGTGCAGGAAACCACTTTTGCACTTGTATTAGTGTGGAAAAAACACTTTTTGCCCTTGTGATAGTGTTGAAAAACCACTTTTCGCACTTGTGTTGGTGCAGGAAACCACTTTTGCACTTGTATTAGTGTGGAAAAAACACTTTTTGCACTTGTGATAGTGTTGAAAAACCACTTTTCGCACTTGTGTTAGTGTTGAAAAACCACTTTTCGCACTTGTGTTGGTGCAGGAAACCACTTTTGCTCTTGTATTAGTGTGGAAAAAACACTTTTTGCACTTGTGATAGTGTTGAAAAAACACTTTTTGCACTTGTGTTAGTGTTGAAAAACCACTTTTCGCACTTGTGTTAGTGTTAAAAAACCACTTTTCGCACTTGTGTTAGTGTTGAAAAACCACTTTTCGCACTTGTGTTGGTGCAGGAAACCACTTTTGCACTTGTATTAGTGTGGAAAAAACACTTTTTGCACTTGTGATAGTGTTGAAAAACCACTTTTCGCACTTGTGTTGGTGCAGGAAACCACTTTTGCACTTGTATTAGTGTGGAAAAACACTTTTTGCACTTGTGATAGTGTTGAAAAACCACTTTTCGCACTTGTGTTAGTGTTGAAAAACCACTTTTCGCACTTGTGTTGGTGCAGGAAACCACTTTTGCTCTTGTATTAGTGTGGAAAAAACACTTTTTGCACTTGTGATAGTGTTGAAAAAACACTTTTTGCACTTGTGTTAGTGTTGAAAAACCACTTTTCGCACTTGTGTTGGTGCAGGAAACCACTTTTGCACTTGTATTAGTGTGGCAAAACCACTTTTCGCACTTGTGTTAGTGTTGAAAAACCACTTTTCGCACTTGTGTTAGTGTTGAAAAACCACTTTTCGCACTTGTGTTGGTGCAGGAAACCACTTTTGCACTTGTATTAGTGTTGAAAAAACACTTTTTGCACTTGTGATAGTGTTGACAAACCACTTTTCGCACTTGTGTTAGTGTTGAAAAACCACTTTTCGCAATTGTGTTGGTGCAGGAAACCACTTTTGCGCTTGTATTAGTGTGGAAAAAATACTTTTTGCACTTGCGATAGTGTTGAAAACCCACTTTTCGCACTTGTGTTGGTGCAGGAAACCACTTTTGCATTTGTATTAGTGTTGAAAAAACACTTTTCGCACTTGTGTTAGTGTTGAAAAACCACTTTTCGCACTTGTGTTGGTGCAGGAAACCACTTTTGCACTTGTGTTGGTGTTGAAAAACCACTTTTCGCACTTGTGTTGGTGCAGGAAACCACTTTTGCACTTGTATTAGTGTGGAAAAAACACTTTTTGCACTTGTGATAGTGTTGAAAAAACACATTTTGCACTTGTGTTAGTGTTGAAAAACCACTTTTTGCACTTGTGTTGGTGCAGGAAACCACTTTTGCACTTGTATTAGTGTGGAAAAAACACTTTTTGCACTTGTGATAGTGTTGAAAAAACACTTTTTGCACTTGTGTTAGTGTTGAAAAACCACTTTTCGCACTTGTGTTAGTGTTGGAAAACCACTTTTCGCACTTGTGTTAGTGTTGAAAAACCACTTTTCGCACTTGTGTTGGTGCAGGAAACCACTTTTGCACTTGTATTAGTGTGGAAAAAACACTTTTTGCACTTGTGATAGTGTTGAAAAACCACTTTTCGCACTTGTGTTAGTGTTGAAAAACCACTTTTCGCACTTGTGTTAGTGTTGAAAAACCACTTTTCGCACTTGTGTTGGTGCAGGAAACTACTTTTGCACTTGTATTAGTGTGGAAAAACCACTTTTCGCACTTGTGTTAGTGTTGAAAAACCACTTTTCGCACTTGTGTTAGTGTTGAAAAACCACTTTTCGGACTTGTGTTGGTGCAGGAAACCACTTTTGCACTTGTATTAGTGTGGAAAAAACACTTTTTGCACTTGTGATAGTGTTGAAAAACCACTTTTCGCACTTGTGTTAGTGTTGAAAAACCACTTTTCGCACTTGTATTGGTGCAGGAAACCACTTTTGCTCTTGTATTAGTGTGGAAAAAACACTTTTTGCACTTGTGATAGTGTTGAAAAAACACTTTTTGCACTTGTGTTAGTGTTGAAAAACCACTTTTCGCACTTGTGTTGGTGCAGGATACCACTTTTGCACTTGTATTAGTGTGGAAAAACCACTTTTCGCACTTGTGTTAGTGTTGAAAAACCACTTTTCGCACTTGTGTTAGTGTTGAAAAACCACTTTTCGCACTTGTGTTGTGGCAGGAAACCACTTTTGCACTTGTATTAGTGTGGAAAAAACACTTTTTGCACTTGTGATAGTGTTGACAAACCACTTTTCGCACTTGTGTTAGTGTTGAAAAACCACTTTTCGCAATTGTGTTGGTGCAGGAAACCACTTTTGCACTTGTATTAGTGTGGAAAAAACACTTTTTGCACTTGTGATAGTGTTGAAAACCCACTTTTCGCACTTGTGTTAGTGTTGAAAAACCACTTTTCGCACTTGTGTTGGTGCAGGAAACCACTTTTGCACTTGTCTTAGTGTGGAAAAAACACTTTTTGCACTTGTGATAGTGTTGAAAAACCACTTTTGGCACTTGTGTTGGTGTTGAAAAACCACTTTTCGCACTTGTGTTGGTGCAGGAAACCACTTTTGCACTTGTATTAGTGTGGAAAAACACTTTTTGCACTTGTGATAGTGTTGAAAAAACACATTTTGCACTTGTGTTAGTGTTGAAAAACCACTTTTCGCACTTGTGTTGGTGCAGGAACCACTTTTGCACTTGTATTAGTGTGGAAAAAACACTTTTTGCACTTGTGATAGTGTTGAAAAACCACTTTTCGCACTTGTGTTAGTGTTGAAAAACCACTTTTCGCACTTGTGTTGGTGCAGGAAACCACTTTTGCTCTTGTATTAGTGTGGAAAAAACACTTTTTGCACTTGTGATAGTGTTGAAAAAACACTTTTTGCACTTGTGTTAGTGTTGAAAAACCACTTTTCGCACTTGTGTTAGTGTTAAAAAACCACTTTTCGCACTTGTGTTAGTGTTGAAAAACCACTTTTCGCACTTGTGTTGGTGCAGGAAACCACTTTTGCACTTGTATTAGTGTGGAAAAAACACTTTTTGCACTTGTGATAGTGTTGAAAAACCACTTTTCGCACTTGTGTTGGTGCAGGAAACCACTTTTGCACTTGTATTAGTGTGGAAAAACACTTTTTGCACTTGTGATAGTGTTGAAAAACCACTTTTCGCACTTGTGTTGGTGCAGGAAACCACTTTTGCTCTTGTATTAGTGTGGAAAAAACACTTTTTGCACTTGTGATAGTGTTGAAAAAACACTTTTTGCACTTGTGTTAGTGTTGAAAAACCACTTTTCGCACTTGTGTTGGTGCAGGAAACCACTTTTGCACTTGTATTAGTGTGGCAAAACCACTTTTCGCACTTGTGTTAGTGTTGAAAAACCACTTTTCGCACTTGTGTTAGTGTTGAAAAACCACTTTTCGCACTTGTGTTGGTGCAGGAAACCACTTTTGCACTTGTATTAGTGTTGAAAAAACACTTTTTGCACTTGTGATAGTGTTGACAAACCACTTTTCGCACTTGTGTTAGTGTTGAAAAACCACTTTTCGCAATTGTGTTGGTGCAGGAAACCACTTTTGCACTTGTATTAGTGTGGAAAAAATACTTTTTGCACTTGTGATAGTGTTGAAAACCCACTTTTCGCACTTGTGTTGGTGCAGGAAACCACTTTTGCATTTGTATTAGTGTTGAAAAAACACTTTTCGCACTTGCGTTAGTGTTGAAAAACCACTTTTCGCACTTGTGTTGGTGCAGGAAACCACTTTTGCACTTGTGTTGGTGTTGAAAAACCACTTTTCGCACTTGTGTTGGTGCAGGAAACCACTTTTGCACTTGTATTAGTGTGGAAAAAACACTTTTTGCACTTGTGATAGTGTTGAAAAACACATTTTGCACTTGTGTTAGTGTTGAAAAACCACTTTTTGCACTTGTGTTGGTGCAGGAAACCACTTTTGCACTTGTATTAGTGTGGAAAAAACACTTTTTGCACTTGTGATAGTGTTGAAAAAACACTTTTTGCACTTGTGTTAGTGTTGAAAAACCACTTTTCGCACTTGTGTTAGTGTTGAAAAACCACTTTTCGCACTTGTGTTAGTGTTGAAAAACCACTTTTCGCACTTGTGTTGGTGCAGGAAACCACTTTTGCACTTGTATTAGTGTGGAAAAAACACTTTTTGCACTTGTGATAGTGTTGAAAAACCACTTTTCGCACTTGTGTTAGTGTTGAAAAACCACTTTTCGCACTTGTGTTAGTGTTGAAAAACCACTTTTCGCACTTGTGTTGGTGCAGGAAACTACTTTTGCACTTGTATTAGTGTGGAAAAACCACTTTTCGCACTTGTGTTAGTGTTGAAAAACCACTTTTCGCACTTGTGTTAGTGTTGAAAAACCACTTTTCGGACTTGTGTTGGTGCAGGAAACCACTTTTGCACTTGTATTAGTGTGGAAAAAACACTTTTTGCACTTGTGATAGTGTTGAAAAACCACTTTTCGCACTTGTGTTAGTGTTGAAAAACCACTTTTCGCACTTGTATTGGTGCAGGAAACCACTTTTGCTCTTGTATTAGTGTGGAAAAAACACTTTTTGCACTTGTGATAGTGTTGAAAAAACACTTTTTGCACTTGTGTTAGTGTTGAAAAACCACTTTTCGCACTTGTGTTGGTGCAGGATACCACTTTTGCACTTGTATTAGTGTGGAAAAACCACTTTTTGCACTTGTGTTAGTGTTGAAAAACCACTTTTCGCACTTGTGTTAGTGTTGAAAAACCACTTTTCGCACTTGTGTTGTGGCAGGAAACCACTTTTGCACTTGTATTAGTGTGGAAAAAACACTTTTTGCACTTGTGATAGTGTTGACAAACCACTTTTCGCACTTGTGTTAGTGTTGAAAAACCACTTTTCGCAATTGTGTTGGTGCAGGAAACCACTTTTGCACTTGTATTAGTGTGGAAAAAACACTTTTTGCACTTGTGATAGTGTTGAAAACCCACTTTTCGCACTTGTGTTAGTGTTGAAAAACCACTTTTCGCACTTGTGTTGGTGCAGGAAACCACTTTTGCACTTGTCTTAGTGTGGAAAAAACACTTTTTGCACTTGTGATAGTGTTGAAAAACCACTTTTGGCACTTGTGTTGGTGTTGAAAAACCACTTTTCGCACTTGTGTTGGTGCAGGAAACCACTTTTGCACTTGTATTAGTGTGGAAAAAACACTTTTTGCACTTGTGATAGTGTTGAAAAAACACTTTTTGCACTTGTGTTAGTGTTGAAAAACCACTTTTCGCACTTGTGTTAGTGTTGAAAAACCACTTTTCGCACTTGTGTTAGTGTTGAAAAACCACTTTTCGCACTTGTGTTGGTGCAGGAAACCACTTTTGCACTTGTATTAGTGTGGAAAAAACACTTTTTGCACTTGTGATAGTGTTGAAAAACCACTTTTCGCACTTGTGTTAGTGTTGAAAAACCACTTTTCGCACTTGTGTTGGTGCAGGAAACCACTTTTGCACTTGTATTAGTGTGGAAAAAACACTTTTTGCACTTGTGATAGTGTTGAAAAAACACTTTTTGCACTTGTGTTAGTGTTGAAAAACCACTTTTCGCACTTGTATTTGTGCAGGAAACCACTTTTGCACTTGTATTAGTGTGGAAAAACCACTTTTCGCACTTGTGTTAGTGTTGAAAAACCACTTTTCGCACTTGTGTTAGTGTTGAAAAAACACTTTTCGCACTTGTGTTGGTGCAGGAAACCACTTTTGCACTTGTATTAGTGTGGAAAAAACACTTTTTGCACTTGTGATAGTGTTGAAAAACCACTTTTCGCACTTGTGTTAGTGTTGAAAAACCACTTTTCACACTTGTGCTGGTGCAGGAAACCACTTTTGCACTTGTATTAGTGTGGAAAAAACACTTTTTGCACTTGTGATAGTGTTGAAAAACCACTTTTCGCACTTGTGTTAGTGTTGAAAAACCACTTTTCACATTTGTGTTAGTGTTGAAAAACCACTTTTCGCACTTGTGTTGGTGCAGGAAACCACTTTTGCACTTGTATTAGTGTGGAAAAACCACTTTTTGCACTTGTGATAGTGTTGAAAAACCACTTTTCGCACTTGTGTTAGTGTTGAAAAACCACTTTTCGCACTTGTGTTGGTGCAGGAAATCACTTTTGCACTTGTATTAGTGTGGAAAAAACACTTTTTGCACTTGTGATAGTGTTGAAAAACCACTTTTTGCACTTGCGTTAGTGTTGAAAAACCACTTTTCGCACTTGTGTTTGTGCAGGAAACCACTTTTGCACTTGTATTAGTGTGGAAAAAACACTTTTTGCACTTGTAATAGTGTTGAAAAAACACTTTTTGCACTTGTGTTAGTGTTGAAAAACCACTTTTCGCACTTGTGTTGGTGCAGGAAACCACTTTTGCACTTGTATTAGTGTGGCAAAACCACTTTTCGCACTTGTGTTAGTGTTGAAAAACCACTTTTCGCACTTGTGTTAGTGTTGAAAAACCACTTTTCGCACTTGTGTTGGTGCAGGAAACCACTTTTGCACTTGTGTTGGTGTTGAAAAACCACTTTTCGCACTTGTGTTGGTGCAGGAAACCACTTTTGCACTTGTATTAGTGTGGAAAAAACACTTTTTGCACTTGTGATAGTGTTGAAAAAACACATTTTGCACTTGTGTTAGTGTTGAAAAACCACTTTTTGCACTTGTGTTGGTGCAGGAAACCACTTTTGCACTTGTATTAGTGTGGAAAAAACACTTTTTGCACTTGTGTTAGTGTTGAAAAACCACTTTTCGCACTTGTGTTAGTGTTGAAAAACCACTTTTCGCACTTGTGTTGGTGCAGGAAACCACTTTTGCACTTGTATTAGTGTGGAAAAAACACTTTTTGCACTTGTGATAGTGTTGAAAAACCACTTTTCACACTTGTGTTAGTGTTGAAAAACCACTTTTCGCACTTGTGTTGGTGCAGGAAACCACTTTTGCACTTGTATTAGTGTGGAAAAAACACTTTTTGCACTTGTGATAGTGTTGAAAAAACACTTTTTGCACTTGTGTTAGTGTTGAAAAACCACTTTTCGCACTTGTGTTTGTGCAGGAAACCACTTTTGCACTTGTATTAGTGTGGAAAAACCACTTTTCGCACTTGTGTTAGTGTTGAAAAAACACTTTTTGCACTTGTGATAGTGTTGAAAAAACACTTTTTGCACTTGTGTTAGTGTTGAAAAACCACTTTTTGCACTTGTGTTAGTGTTGAAAAACCACTTTTCGCACTTGTGTTGGTGCAGGAAACCACTTTTGCACTTGTATTAGTGTGGCAAAAACACTTTTTGCACTTGTGATAGTGTTGAAAAAACACTTTTTGCACTTGTGTTAGTGTTGCAAAACCACTTTTCGCACTTGTGTTAGTGTTAAAAAACCACTTTTCGCACTTGTGTCAGTGTTGAAAAACCACTTTTCGCACTTGTGTTGGTGCAGGAAACCACTTTTGCACTTGTATTAGTGTGGAAAAACCACTTTTTGCACTTGTGTTAGTGTTGAAAAACCACTTTTCGCACTTGTGTTGGTGCAGGAAACTACTTTTGCACTTGTATTAGTGTGGAAAAACCACTTTTCGCACTTGTGTTAGTGTTGAAAAACCACTTTTCGCACTTGTGTTGGTGCAGGAAACTACTTTTGCACTTGTATTAGTGTGGAAAAACCACTTTTCGCACTTGTGTTAGTGTTGAAAAACCACTTTTCGCACTTGTGTTAGTGTTGAAAAACCACTTTTCGGACTTGTGTTGGTGCAGGAAACCACTTTTGCACTTGTATTAGTGTGGCAAAAACACTTTTTGCACTTGTGATAGTGTTGAAAAACCACTTTTCGCACTTGTGTTAGTGTTGAAAAACCACTTTTCGCCCTTGTATTGGTGCAGGAAACCACTTTTGCTCTTGTATTAGTGTGGAAAAAACACTTTTTGCACTTGTGATAGTGTTGAAAAAACACTTTTTGCACTTGTGTTAGTGTTGAAAAACCACTTTTCGCACTTGTGTTGGTGCAGGATACCACTTTTGCACTTGTATTAGTGTGGAAAAACCACTTTTCGCACTTGTGTTAGTGTTGAAAAACCACTTTTCGCACTTGTGTTAGTGTTGAAAAACCACTTTTCGCACTTGTGTTGTGGCAGGAAACCACTTTTGCACTTGTATTAGTGTGGAAAAAACACTTTTTGCACTTGTGATAGTGTTGACAAACCACTTTTCGCACTTGTGTTAGTGTTGAAAAACCACTTTTCGCAATTGTGTTGGTGCAGGAAACCACTTTTGCACTTGTATTAGTGTGGAAAAAACACTTTTTGCACTTGTGATAGTGTTGAAAACCCACTTTTCGCACTTGTGTTAGTGTTGAAAAACCACTTTTCGCACTTGTGTTGGTGCAGGAAACCACTTTTGCACTTGTCTTAGTGTGGAAAAAACACTTTTTGCACTTGTGATAGTGTTGAAAAACCACTTTTGGCACTTGTGTTGGTGTTGAAAAACCACTTTTCGCACTTGTGTTGGTGCAGGAAACCACTTTTGCACTTGTATTAGTGTGGAAAAACACTTTTTGCACTTGTGATAGTGTTGAAAAAACACATTTTGCACTTGTGTTAGTGTTGAAAAACCACTTTTCGCACTTGTGTTGGTGCAGGAAACCACTTTTGCACTTGTATTAGTGTGGAAAAAACACTTTTTGCACTTGTGATAGTGTTGAAAAAATTTTTTTGCACTTGTGTTAGTGTTGAAAAACCACTTTTCGCACTTGTGTTAGTGTTGAAAAACCACTTTTCGCACTTGTGTTAGTGTTGAAAAACCACTTTTCGCACTTGTGTTGGTGCAGGAAACCACTTTTGCACTTGTATTAGTGTGGAAAAAACACTTTTTGCACTTGTGATAGTGTTGAAAAACCACTTTTCGCACTTGTGTTAGTGTTGAAAAACCACTTTTCGCACTTGTGTTGGTGCAGGAAACCACTTTTGCACTTGTATTAGTGTGGAAAAAACACTTTTTGCACTTGTGATAGTGTTGAAAAAACACTTTTTGCACTTGTGTTAGTGTTGAAAAACCACTTTTCGCACTTGTATTTGTGCAGGAAACCACTTTTGCACTTGTATTAGTGTGGAAAAACCACTTTTCGCACTTGTGTAAGTGTTGAAAAACCACTTTTCGCACTTGTGTTAGTGTTGAAAAAACACTTTTCGCACTTGTGTTGGTGCAGGAAACCACTTTTGCACTTGTATTAGTGTGGAAAAAACACTTTTTGCACTTGTGATAGTGTTGAAAAACCACTTTTCGCACTTGTGTTAGTGTTGAAAAACCACTTTTCACACTTGTGCTGGTGCAGGAAACCACTTTTGCACTTGTATTAGTGTGGAAAAAACACTTTTTGCACTTGTGATAGTGTTGAAAAACCACTTTTCGCACTTGTGTTAGTGTTGAAAAACCACTTTTCACATTTGTGTTAGTGTTGAAAAACCACTTTTCGCACTTGTGTTGGTGCAGGAAACCACTTTTGCACTTGTATTAGTGTGGAAAAACCACTTTTCGCACTTGTGTTAGTGTTGAAAAACCACTTTTCACACTTGTGCTGGTGCAGGAAACCACTTTTGCACTTGTATTAGTGTGGAAAAACCACTTTTTGCACTTGTGATAGTGTTGAAAAACCACTTTTCGCACTTGTGTTAGTGTTGAAAAACCACTTTTCGCACTTGTGTTGGTGCAGGAAACCACTTTTGCACTTGTATTAGTGTGGAAAAAACACTTTTTGCACTTGTGGTAGTGTTGAAAAACCACTTTTCGCACTTGTGTTGGTGCAGGAAACCACTTTTGCACTTGTATTAGTGTGGAAAAAACACTTTTTGCACTTGTGATAGTGTTGAAAAACCACATTTCGCACTTGTGTTAGTGTTGAAAAACCACTTTTCGCACTTGAGTTGGTGCAGGAAACCACTTTTGCTCTTGTATTAGTGTGGAAAAAACACTTTTTGCACTTGTGATAGTGTTGAAAAAAGACTTTTTGCACTTGTGTTAGTGTTGAAAAACCACTTTTCGCACTTGTGTTAGTGTTAAAAATCCACTTTTCGCACTTGTGTTATTGTTGAAAAACCACTTTTCGCACTTGTGTTGGTGCAGGAAACCACTTTTGCACTTGTATTAGTGTGGAAAAAACACTTTTTGTACTTGTGATAGTGTTGAAAAACCACTTTTCGCACTTGTGTTGGTGCAGGAAACCACTTTTGCACTTGTATTAGTGTGGAAAAAACACTTTTTGCACTTGTGATAGTGTTGAAAAACCACTTTTCGCACTTGTGTTAGTGTTGAAAAACCACTTTTCGCACTTGTGTTGGTGCAGGAAACCACTTTTGCTCTTGTATTAGTGTGGAAAAAACACTTTTTGCACTTGTGATAGTGTTGAAAAAACACTTTTTGCACTTGTGTTAGTGTTGAAAAACCACTTTTCGCACTTGTGTTGGTGCAGGAAACCACTTTTGCACTTGTATTAGTGTGGAAAAACCACTTTTCGCACTTGTGTTAGTGTTGAAAAACCACTTTTCGCACTTGTGTTAGTGTTGAAAAACCACTTTTCGCACTTGTGTTGGTGCAGGCAACCACTTTTGCACTTGTATTAGTGTGGAAAAAACACTTTTTGCACTTGTGATAGTGTTGACAAACCACTTTTCGCACTTGTGTTAGTGTTGAAAAACCACTTTTCACAATTGTGTTGGTGCAGGAAACCACTTTTGCACTTGTATTAGTGTGGAAAAAATACTTTTTGCACTTGTGATAGTGTTGAAAACCCACTTTTCGCACTTGTGTTAGTGTTGAAAAACCACTTTTGCACTTGTGTTGGTGCAGGAAACCACTTTTGCACTTGTATTAGTGTGGAAAAAACACTTTTTGCACTTGTGATAGTGTTGACAAACCACTTTTCGCACTTGTGTTAGTGTTGAAAAACCACTTTTCACAATTGTGTTGGTGCAGGAAACCACTTTTGCACTTGTATTAGTGTGGAAAAAACACTTTTTGCACTTGTGATAGTGTTGAAAAACCACTTTTCGCACTTGTGTTAGTGTTGAAAAACCACTTTTCGCACTTGTGTTGGTGCAGGAAACCACTTTTGCACTTGTATTAGTGTGGAAAAAACACTTTTTGCACTTGTGATAGTGTTGAAAAAACACTTTTTGCACTTGTGTTAGTGTTGAAAAACCACTTTTCGCACTTGTATTTGTGCAGGAAACCACTTTTGCACTTGTATTAGTGTGGAAAAACCACTTTTCGCACTTGTGTTAGTGTTGAAAAACCACTTTTCGCACTTGTGTTAGTGTTGAAAAAACACTTTTCGCACTTGTGTTGGTGCAGGAAACCACTTTTGCACTTGTATTAGTGTGGAAAAAACACTTTTTGCACTTGTGATAGTGTTGAAAAACCACTTTTCGCACTTGTGTTAGTGTTGAAAAACCACTTTTCGCACTTGTGCTGGTGCAGGAAACCACTTTTGCACTTGTATTAGTGTGGAAAAAACACTTTTTGCACTTGTGATAGTGTTGAAAAACCACTTTTCGCACTTGTGTTAGTGTTGAAAAACCACTTTTCACATTTGTGTTAGTGTTGAAAAACCACTTTTCGCACTTGTGTTGGTGCAGGAAACCACTTTTGCACTTGTATTAGTGTGGAAAAACCACTTTTTGCACTTGTGATAGTGTTGAAAAACCACTTTTCGCACTTGTGTTAGTGTTGAAAAACCACTTTTCGCACTTGTGTTGGTGCAGGAAACCACTTTTGCACTTGTATTAGTGTGGAAAAAACACTTTTTGCACTTGTGATAGTGTTGAAAACCCACTTTTCGCACTTGTGTTAGTGTTGAAAAACCACTTTTCGCACTTGTGTTGGTGCAGGAAACCACTTTTGCACTTGTCTTAGTGTGGAAAAAACACTTTTTGCACTTGTGATAGTGTTGAAAAACCACTTTTGGCACTTGTGTTGGTGTTGAAAAACCACTTTTCGCACTTGTGTTGGTGCAGGAAACCACTTTTGCACTTGTATTAGTGTGGAAAAACACTTTTTGCACTTGTGATAGTGTTGAAAAAACACATTTTGCACTTGTGTTAGTGTTGAAAAACCACTTTTCGCACTTGTGTTGGTGCAGGAAACCACTTTTGCACTTGTATTAGTGTGGAAAAAACACTTTTTGCACTTGTGATAGTGTTGAAAAAATTTTTTTGCACTTGTGTTAGTGTTGAAAAACCACTTTTCGCACTTGTGTTAGTGTTGAAAAACCACTTTTCGCACTTGTGTTAGTGTTGAAAAACCACTTTTCGCACTTGTGTTGGTGCAGGAAACCACTTTTGCACTTGTATTAGTGTGGAAAAAACACTTTTTGCACTTGTGATAGTGTTGAAAAACCACTTTTCGCACTTGTGTTAGTGTTGAAAAACCACTTTTCGCACTTGTGTTGGTGCAGGAAACCACTTTTGCACTTGTATTAGTGTGGAAAAAACACTTTTTGCACTTGTGATAGTGTTGAAAAAACACTTTTTGCACTTGTGTTAGTGTTGAAAAACCACTTTTCGCACTTGTATTTGTGCAGGAAACCACTTTTGCACTTGTATTAGTGTGGAAAAACCACTTTTCGCACTTGTGTAAGTGTTGAAAAACCACTTTTCGCACTTGTGTTAGTGTTGAAAAAACACTTTTCGCACTTGTGTTGGTGCAGGAAACCACTTTTGCACTTGTATTAGTGTGGAAAAAACACTTTTTGCACTTGTGATAGTGTTGAAAAACCACTTTTCGCACTTGTGTTAGTGTTGAAAAACCACTTTTCACACTTGTGCTGGTGCAGGAAACCACTTTTGCACTTGTATTAGTGTGGAAAAAACACTTTTTGCACTTGTGATAGTGTTGAAAAACCACTTTTCGCACTTGTGTTAGTGTTGAAAAACCACTTTTCACATTTGTGTTAGTGTTGAAAAACCACTTTTCGCACTTGTGTTGGTGCAGGAAACCACTTTTGCACTTGTATTAGTGTGGAAAAACCACTTTTCGCACTTGTGTTAGTGTTGAAAAACCACTTTTCACACTTGTGCTGGTGCAGGAAACCACTTTTGCACTTGTATTAGTGTGGAAAAACCACTTTTTGCACTTGTGATAGTGTTGAAAAACCACTTTTCGCACTTGTGTTAGTGTTGAAAAACCACTTTTCGCACTTGTGTTGGTGCAGGAAACCACTTTTGCACTTGTATTAGTGTGGAAAAAACACTTTTTGCACTTGTGGTAGTGTTGAAAAACCACTTTTCGCACTTGTGTTGGTGCAGGAAACCACTTTTGCACTTGTATTAGTGTGGAAAAAACACTTTTTGCACTTGTGATAGTGTTGAAAAACCACATTTCGCACTTGTGTTAGTGTTGAAAAACCACTTTTCGCACTTGAGTTGGTGCAGGAAACCACTTTTGCTCTTGTATTAGTGTGGAAAAAACACTTTTTGCACTTGTGATAGTGTTGAAAAAAGACTTTTTGCACTTGTGTTAGTGTTGAAAAACCACTTTTCGCACTTGTGTTAGTGTTAAAAATCCACTTTTCGCACTTGTGTTATTGTTGAAAAACCACTTTTCGCACTTGTGTTGGTGCAGGAAACCACTTTTGCACTTGTATTAGTGTGGAAAAAACACTTTTTGTACTTGTGATAGTGTTGAAAAACCACTTTTCGCACTTGTGTTGGTGCAGGAAACCACTTTTGCACTTGTATTAGTGTGGAAAAAACACTTTTTGCACTTGTGATAGTGTTGAAAAACCACTTTTCGCACTTGTGTTAGTGTTGAAAAACCACTTTTCGCACTTGTGTTGGTGCAGGAAACCACTTTTGCTCTTGTATTAGTGTGGAAAAAACACTTTTTGCACTTGTGATAGTGTTGAAAAAACACTTTTTGCACTTGTGTTAGTGTTGAAAAACCACTTTTCGCACTTGTGTTGGTGCAGGCTTTTGCACTTGTATTAGTGTGGAAAAACCACTTTTCGCACTTGTGTTAGTGTTGAAAAACCACTTTTCGCACTTGTGTTAGTGTTGAAAAACCACTTTTCGCACTTGTGTTGGTGCAGGCAACCACTTTTGCACTTGTATTAGTGTGGAAAAAACACTTTTTGCACTTGTGATAGTGTTGACAAACCACTTTTCGCACTTGTGTTAGTGTTGAAAAACCACTTTTCACAATTGTGTTGGTGCAGGAAACCACTTTTGCACTTGTATTAGTGTGGAAAAAATACTTTTTGCACTTGTGATAGTGTTGAAAACCCACTTTTCGCACTTGTGTTAGTGTTGAAAAACCACTTTTGCACTTGTGTTGGTGCAGGAAACCACTTTTGCACTTGTATTAGTGTGGAAAAAACACTTTTTGCACTTGTGATAGTGTTGACAAACCACTTTTCGCACTTGTGTTAGTGTTGAAAAACCACTTTTCACAATTGTGTTGGTGCAGGAAACCACTTTTGCACTTGTATTAGTGTGGAAAAAACACTTTTTGCACTTGTGATAGTGTTGAAAAACCACTTTTCGCACTTGTGTTAGTGTTGAAAAACCACTTTTCGCACTTGTGTTGGTGCAGGAAACCACTTTTGCACTTGTATTAGTGTGGAAAAAACACTTTTTGCACTTGTGATAGTGTTGAAAAAACACTTTTTGCACTTGTGTTAGTGTTGAAAAACCACTTTTCGCACTTGTATTTGTGCAGGAAACCACTTTTGCACTTGTATTAGTGTGGAAAAACCACTTTTCGCACTTGTGTTAGTGTTGAAAAACCACTTTTCGCACTTGTGTTAGTGTTGAAAAAACACTTTTCGCACTTGTGTTGGTGCAGGAAACCACTTTTGCACTTGTATTAGTGTGGAAAAAACACTTTTTGCACTTGTGATAGTGTTGAAAAACCACTTTTCGCACTTGTGTTAGTGTTGAAAAACCACTTTTCGCACTTGTGCTGGTGCAGGAAACCACTTTTGCACTTGTATTAGTGTGGAAAAAACACTTTTTGCACTTGTGATAGTGTTGAAAAACCACTTTTCGCACTTGTGTTAGTGTTGAAAAACCACTTTTCACATTTGTGTTAGTGTTGAAAAACCACTTTTCGCACTTGTGTTGGTGCAGGAAACCACTTTTGCACTTGTATTAGTGTGGAAAAACCACTTTTTGCACTTGTGATAGTGTTGAAAAACCACTTTTCGCACTTGTGTTAGTGTTGAAAAACCACTTTTCGCACTTGTGTTGGTGCAGGAAACCACTTTTGCACTTGTATTAGTGTGGAAAAAACACTTTTTGCACTTGTGATAGTGTTGAAAAACCACTTTTTGCACTTGCGTTAGTGTTGAAAAACCACTTTTCGCACTTGTGTTGGTGCAGGAAACCACTTTTGCACTTGTATTAGTGTGGAAAAAACACTTTTTGCACTTGTAATAGTGTTGAAAAAACACTTTTTGCACTTGTGTTGGTGCAGGAAACCACTTTTGCACTTGTATTAGTGTGGCAAAACCACTTTTCGCACTTGTGTTAGTGTTGAAAAACCACTTTTCGCACTTGTGTTAGTGTTGAAAAACCACTTTTCGCACTTGTGTTGGTGCAGGAAACCACTTTTGCACTTGTGTTGGTGTTGAAAAACCACTTTTCGCACTTGTGTTGGTGCAGGAAACCACTTTTGCACTTGTATTAGTGTGGAAAAAACACTTTTTGCACTTGTGATAGTGTTGAAAAAACACATTTTGCACTTGTGTTAGTGTTGAAAAACCACTTTTTGCACTTGTGTTGGTGCAGGAAACCACTTTTGCACTTGTATTAGTGTGGAAAAAACACTTTTTGCACTTGTGATAGTGTTGAAAAAACACTTTTTGCACTTGTGTTAGTGTTGAAAAACCACTTTTCGCACTTGTGTTAGTGTTGAAAAACCACTTTTCGCACTTGTGTTAGTGTTGAAAAACCACTTTTCGCACTTGTGTTGGTGCAGGAAACCACTTTTGCACTTGTATTAGTGTGGAAAAAACACTTTTTGCACTTGTGATAGTGTTGAAAAACCACTTTTCACACTTGTGTTAGTGTTGAAAAACCACTTTTCGCACTTGTGTTGGTGCAGGAAACCACTTTTGCACTTGTATTAGTGTGGAAAAACCACTTTTCGCACTTGTGTTAGTGTTGAAAAAACACTTTTTGCACTTGTGATAGTGTTGAAAAAACACTTTTTGCACTTGTGTTAGTGTTGAAAAACCACTTTTTGCACTTGTGTTAGTGTTGAAAAACCACTTTTCGCACTTGTGTTGGTGCAGGAAACCACTTTTGCACTTGTATTAGTGTGGAAAAAACACTTTTTGCACTTGTGATAGTGTTGAAAAAACACTTTTTGCACTTGTGTTAGTGTTGCAAAACCACTTTTCGCACTTGTGTTAGTGTTAAAAAACCACTTTTCGCACTTGTGTCAGTGTTGAAAAACCACTTTTCGCACTTGTGTTGGTGCAGGAAACCACTTTTGCACTTGTATTAGTGTGGAAAAAACACTTTTTGCACTTGTGATAGTGTTGAAAAACCACTTTTCGCACTTGTGTTGGTGCAGGAAACCACTTTTGCACTTGTATTAGTGTGGAAAAAACACTTTTTGCACTTGTGATAGTGTTGAAAAACCACATTTCGCACTTGTGTTAGTGTTGAAAAACCACTTTTCGCACTTGTGTTGGTGCAGGAAACCACTTTTGCTCTTGTATTAGTGTGGAAAAAAACACTTTTTGCACTTGTGATAGTGTTGAAAAAAGACTTTTTGCACTTGTGTTAGTGTTGAAAAACCACTTTTCGCACTTGTGTTAGTGTTAAAAATCCACTTTTCGCACTTGTGTTAGTGTTGAAAAACCACTTTTCGCACTTGTGTTGGTGCAGGAAACCACTTTTGCACTTGTATTAGTGTGGAAAAAACACTTTTTGTACTTGTGATAGTGTTGAAAAACCACTTTTCGCACTTGTGTTGGTGCAGGAAACCACTTTTGCACTTGTATTAGTGTGGAAAAAACACTTTTTGCACTTGTGATAGTGTTGAAAAACCACTTTCCGCACTTGTGTTAGTGTTGAAAAACCACTTTTCGCACTTGTGTTGGTGCAGGAAACCACTTTTGCACTTGTATTAGTGTGGAAAAAACACTTTTTGCACTTGTGATAGTGTTGAAAAAACACTTTTTGCACTTGTGTTAGTGTTGCAAAACCACTTTTCGCACTTGTGTTAGTGTTAAAAACCACTTTTCGCACTTGTGTTAGTGTTGAAAAACCACTTTTCGCACTTGTGTTGGTGCAGGAAACCACTTTTGCACTTGTATTAGTGTGGAAAAAACACTTTTTGCCCTTGTGATAGTGTTGAAAAACCACTTTTCGCACTTGTGTTGGTGCAGGAAACCACTTTTGCACTTGTATTAGTGTGGAAAAAACACTTTTTGCACTTGTGATAGTGTTGAAAAACCACTTTTCGCACTTGTGTTAGTGTTGAAAAACCACTTTTCGCACTTGTGTTGGTGCAGGAAACCACTTTTGCACTTGTATTAGTGTGGAAAAAACACTTTTTGCACTTGTGATAGTGTTGAAAAAACACTTTTTGCACTTGTGTTAGTGTTGAAAAACCACTTTTCGCACTTGTGTTAGTGTTAAAAAACCACTTTTCGCACTTGTGTTAGTGTTGAAAAACCACTTTTCGCACTTGTGTTGGTGCAGGAAACCACTTTTGCACTTGTATTAGTGTGGAAAAAACACTTTTTGCACTTGTGATAGTGTTGAAAAACCACTTTTCGCACTTGTGTTGGTGCAGGAAACCACTTTTGCACTTGTATTAGTGTGGAAAAAACACTTTTTGCACTTGTGATAGTGTTGAAAAACCACTTTTCGCACTTGTGTTAGTGTTGAAAAACCACTTTTCGCACTTGTGTTGGTGCAGGAAACCACTTTTGCTCTTGTATTAGTGTGGAAAAAAACACTTTTTGCACTTGTGATAGTGTTGAAAAAACACTTTTTGCACTTGTGTTATTGTTGAAAAACCACTTTTCGCACTTGTGTTGGTGCAGGAAACCACTTTTGCACTTGTATTAGTGTGGCAAAACCACTTTTCGCACTTGTGTTAGGGTTGAAAAACCACTTTTCGCACTTGTGTTAGTGTTGAAAAACCACTTTTCGCACTTGTGTTGGTGCAGGAAACCACTTTTGCACTTGTATTAGTGTTGAAAAAACACTTTTTGCACTTGTGATAGTGTTGACAAACCACTTTTCGCACTTGTGTTAGTGTTGAAAAACCACTTTTCGCAATTGTGTTGGTGCAGGAAACCACTTTTGCACTTGTATTAGTGTGGAAAAAATACTTTTTGCACTTGTGATAGTGTTGAAAACCACTTTTCGCACTTGTGTTAGTGTTAAAAATCCACTTTTCGCACTTGTGTTAGTGTTGAAAAACCACTTTTCGCACTTGTGTTGGTGCAGGAAACCACTTTTGCACTTGTATTAGTGTGGAAAAAACACTTTTTGTACTTGTGATAGTGTTGAAAAACCACTTTTCGCACTTGTTTTGGTGCAAGAAACCACTTTTGCACTTGTATTAGTGTGGAAAAAACACTTTTTGCACTTATAATAGTGTTGAAAAAACACTTTTTGCACTTGTGTTAGTGTTGAAAAACCACTTTTCGCACTTGTGTTGGTGCAGGAAACCACTTTTGCACTTGTATTAGTGTGGCAAAACCACTTTCGCACTTGTGTTAGTGTTGAAAAACCACTTTTCGCACTTGTGTTAGTGTTGAAAAACCACTTTTCGCACTTGTGTTGGTGCAGGAAACCACTTTTGCACTTGTGTTGGTGTTGAAAAACCACTTTTCGCACTTGTGTTGGTGCAGGAAACCACTTTTGCACTTGTATTAGTGTGGAAAAAACACTTTTTGCACTTGTGATAGTGTTGAAAAAACACATTTTGCACTTGTGTTAGTGTTGAAAAACCACTTTTTGCACTTGTGTTGGTGCAGGAAACCACTTTTGCACTTGTATTAGTGTGGAAAAAAACACTTTTTGCACTTGTGATAGTGTTGAAAAAACACTTTTTGCACTTGTGTTAGTGTTGAAAAACCACTTTTCGCACTTGTGTTAGTGTTGAAAAACCACTTTTCGCACTTGTGTTGGTGCAGGAAACCACTTTTGCACTTGTATTAGTGTGGAAAAAAACACTTTTTGCACTTGTGATAGTGTTGAAAAACCACTTTTCACACTTGTGTTAGTGTTGAAAAACCACTTTTCGCACTTGTGTTGGTGCAGGAAACCACTTTTGCACTTGTATTAGTGTGGAAAAAACACTTTTTGCACTTGTGATAGTGTTGAAAAAACACTTTTCGCACTTGTGTTAGTGTTGAAAAACCACTTTTTGCACTTGTGTTTGTGCAGGAAACCACTTTTGCACTTGTATTAGTGTGGAAAAACCACTTTTCGCACTTGTGTTAGTGTTGAAAAAACACTTTTTGCACTTGTGATAGTGTTGAAAAAACACTTTTTGCACTTGTGTTAGTGTTGAAAAACCACTTTTTGCACTTGTGTTAGTGTTGAAAAACCACTTTTCGCACTTGTGTTGGTGCAGGAAACCACTTTTGCACTTGTATTAGTGTGGCAAAAACACTTTTTGCACTTGTGATAGTGTTGAAAAAACACTTTTTGCACTTGTGTTAGTGTTGCAAAACCACTTTTCGCACTTGTGTTAGTGTTAAAAAACCACTTTTCGCACTTGTGTCAGTGTTGAAAAACCACTTTTCGCACTTGTGTTGGTGCAGGAAACCACTTTTGCACTTGTATTAGTGTGGAAAAAACACTTTTTGCACTTGTGGTAGTGTTGAAAAACCACTTTTCGCACTTGTGTTGGTGCAGGAAACCACTTTTGCACTTGTATTAGTGTGGAAAAAACACTTTTTGCACTTGTGATAGTGTTGAAAAACCACATTTCGCACTTGTGTTGGTGCAGGCAACCACTTTTGCACTTGTATTAGTGTGGAAAAACACACTTTTTGCACTTGTGATAGTGTTGAAAAACCACTTTTCGCACTTGTGTTAGTGTTGAAAAACCACTTTTCGCACTTGTGTTGGTGCAGGCAACCACTTTTGCACTTGTATTAGTGTGGAAAAAACACTTTTTGCACTTGTGATAGTGTTGACAAACCACTTTTCGCACTTGTGTTAGTGTTGAAAAACCACTTTTCACAATTGTGTTGGTGCAGGAAACCACTTTTGCACTTGTATTAGTGTGGAAAAAATACTTTTTGCACTTGTGATAGTGTTGAAAACCCACTTTTCGCACTTGTGTTAGTGTTGAAAAACCACTTTTCGCACTTGTGTTGGTGCAGGAAACCACTTTTGCACTTGTATTAGTGTGGAAAAAACACTTTTTGCACTTGTGATAGTGTTGACAAACCACTTTTCGCACTTGTGTTAGTGTTGAAAAACCACTTTTCACAATTGTGTTGGTGCAGGAAACCACTTTTGCACTTGTATTAGTGTGGAAAAAACACTTTTTGCACTTGTGATAGTGTTGAAAAACCACTTTTCGCACTTGTGTTGGTGCAGGAAACCACTTTTGCACTTGTATTAGTGTGGAAAAAACACTTTTTGCACTTGTGATAGTGTTGAAAAACCACTTTTCGCACTTGTGTTAGTGTTGAAAAACCACTTTTCGCACTTGTGTTGGTGCAGGAAACCACTTTTGCTCTTGTATTAGTGTGGAAAAAACACTTTTTGCACTTGTGATAGTGTTGAAAAAACACTTTTTGCACTTGTGTTAGTGTTGAAAAACCACTTTTCGCACTTGTGTTGGTGCAGGAAACCACTTTTGCACTTGTATTAGTGTGGCAAAACCACTTTTCGCACTTGTGTTAGGGTTGAAAAACCACTTTTCGCACTTGTGTTAGTGTTGAAAAACCACTTTTCGCACTTGTGTTGGTGCAGGAAACCACTTTTGCACTTGTATTAGTGTTGAAAAAACACTTTTTGCACTTGTGATAGTGTTGACAAACCACTTTTCGCACTTGTGTTAGTGTTGAAAAACCACTTTTCGCAATTGTGTTGGTGCAGGAAACCACTTTTGCACTTGTATTAGTGTGGAAAAAATACTTTTTGCACTTGTGATAGTGTTGAAAACCCACTTTTCGCACTTGTGTTAGTGTTAAAAATCCACTTTTCGCACTTGTGTTAGTGTTGAAAAACCAATTTTCGCACTTGTGTTGGTGCAGGAAACCACTTTTGCACTTGTATTAGTGTGGAAAAAACACTTTTTGTACTTGTGATAGTGTTGAAAAACCACTTTTCGCACTTGTTTTGGTGCAGGAAACCACTTTTGCACTTGTATTAGTGTGGAAAAAACACTTTTTGCACTTATAATAGTGTTGAAAAAACACTTTTTGCACTTGTGTTAGTGTTGAAAAACCACTTTTCGCACTTGTGTTGGTGCAGGAAACCACTTTTGCACTTGTATTAGTGTGGCAAAACCACTTTTCGCACTTGTGTTAGTGTTGAAAAACCACTTTTCGCACTTGTGTTAGTGTTGAAAAACCACTTTTCGCACTTGTGTTGGTGCAGGAAACCACTTTTGCACTTGTGTTGGTGTTGAAAAACCACTTTTCGCACTTGTGTTGGTGCAGGAAACCACTTTTGCACTTGTATTAGTGTGGAAAAAACACTTTTTGCACTTGTGATAGTGTTGAAAAAACACATTTTGCACTTGTGTTAGTGTTGAAAAACCACTTTTTGCACTTGTGTTGGTGCAGGAAACCACTTTTGCACTTGTATTAGTGTGGAAAAAACACTTTTTGCACTTGTGATAGTGTTGAAAAAACACTTTTTGCACTTGTGTTAGTGTTGAAAAACCACTTTTCGCACTTGTGTTAGTGTTGAAAAACCACTTTTCGCACTTGTGTTAGTGTTGAAAAACCACTTTTCGCACTTGTGTTGGTGCAGGAAACCACTTTTGCACTTGTATTAGTGTGGAAAAAACACTTTTTGCACTTGTGATAGTGTTGAAAAACCACTTTTCACACTTGTGTTAGTGTTGAAAAACCACTTTTCGCACTTGTGTTGGTGCAGGAAACCACTTTTGCACTTGTATTAGTGTGGAAAAAACACTTTTTGCACTTGTGATAGTGTTGAAAAAACACTTTTCGCACTTGTGTTAGTGTTGAAAAACCACTTTTTGCACTTGTGTTTGTGCAGGAAACCACTTTTGCACTTGTATTAGTGTGGAAAAACCACTTTTCGCACTTGTGTTAGTGTTGAAAAAACACTTTTTGCACTTGTGATAGTGTTGAAAAAACACTTTTTGCACTTGTGTTAGTGTTGAAAAACCACTTTTTGCACTTGTGTTAGTGTTGAAAAACCACTTTTCGCACTTGTGTTGGTGCAGGAAACCACTTTTGCACTTGTATTAGTGTGGCAAAAACACTTTTTGCACTTGTGATAGTGTTGAAAAAACACTTTTTGCACTTGTGTTAGTGTTGCAAAACCACTTTTCGCACTTGTGTTAGTGTTAAAAAACCACTTTTCGCACTTGTGTCAGTGTTGAAAAACCACTTTTCGCACTTGTGTTGGTGCAGGAAACCACTTTTGCACTTGTATTAGTGTGGAAAAAACACTTTTTGCACTTGTGGTAGTGTTGAAAAACCACTTTTCGCACTTGTGTTGGTGCAGGAAACCACTTTTGCACTTGTATTAGTGTGGAAAAAACACTTTTTGCACTTGTGATAGTGTTGAAAAACCACATTTCGCACTTGTGTTGGTGCAGGCAACCACTTTTGCACTTGTATTAGTGTGGAAAAAACACTTTTTGCACTTGTGATAGTGTTGAAAAACCACTTTTCGCACTTGTGTTAGTGTTGAAAAACCACTTTTCGCACTTGTGTTGGTGCAGGCAACCACTTTTGCACTTGTATTAGTGTGGAAAAATAACTTTTTGCACTTGTGATAGTGTTGACAAACCACTTTTCGCACTTGTGTTAGTGTTGAAAAACCACTTTTCACAATTGTGTTGGTGCAGGAAACCACTTTTGCACTTGCATTAGTGTGGAAAAAATACTTTTTGCACTTGTGATAGTGTTGAAAACCCACTTTTCGCACTTGTGTTAGTGTTGAAAAACCACTTTTCGCACTTGTGTTGGTGCAGGAAACCACTTTTGCACTTGTATTAGTGTGGAAAAAACACTTTTTGCACTTGTGATAGTGTTGACAAACCACTTTTCGCACTTGTGTTAGTGTTGAAAAACCACTTTTCACAATTGTGTTGGTGCAGGAAACCACTTTTGCACTTGTATTAGTGTGGAAAAAACACTTTTTGCACTTGTGATAGTGTTGAAAAACCACTTTTCGCACTTGTGTTAGTGTTGAAAAACCACTTTTTGCACTTGTGTTGGTGCAGGAAACCACTTTTGCACTTGTATTAGTGTGGAAAAAACACTTTTTGCACTTGTGATAGTGTTGAAAAAACACTTTTTGCACTTGTGTTAGTGTTGAAAAACCACTTTTCGCACTTGTATTTGTGCAGGAAACCACTTTTGCACTTGTATTAGTGTGGAAAAACCACTTTTCGCACTTGTGTTAGTGTTGAAAAACCACTTTTCGCACTTGTGTTAGTGTTGAAAAAACACTTTTCGCACTTGTGTTGGTGCAGGAAACCACTTTTGCACTTGTATTAGTGTGGAAAAAACACTTTTTGCACTTGTGATAGTGTTGAAAAACCACTTTTCGCACTTGTGTTAGTGTTGAAAAACCACTTTTCGCACTTGTGCTGGTGCAGGAAACCACTTTTGCACTTGTATTAGTGTGGAAAAAACACTTTTTGCACTTGTGATAGTGTTGAAAAACCACTTTTCGCACTTGTGTTAGTGTTGAAAAACCACTTTTCACATTTGTGTTAGTGTTGAAAAACCACTTTTCGCACTTGTGTTGGTGCAGGAAACCACTTTTGCACTTGTATTAGTGTGGAAAAACCACTTTTTGCACTTGTGATAGTGTTGAAAAACCACTTTTCGCACTTGTGTTAGTGTTGAAAAACCACTTTTCGCACTTGTGATAGTGTTGAAAAAACACATTTTGCACTTGTGTTAGTGTTGAAAAACCACTTTTTGCACTTGTGTTGGTGCAGGAAACCACTTTTGCACTTGTATTAGTGTGGAAAAAACACTTTTTGCACTTGTGATAGTGTTGAAAAAACACTTTTTGCACTTGTGTTAGTGTTGAAAAACCACTTTTCGCACTTGTGTTAGTGTTGAAAAACCACTTTTCGCACTTGTGTTAGTGTTGAAAAACCACTTTTCGCACTTGTGTTGGTGCAGGAAACCACTTTTGCACTTGTATTAGTGTGGAAAAAACACTTTTTGCACTTGTGATAGTGTTGAAAAACCACTTTTCACACTTGTGTTAGTGTTGAAAAACCACTTTTCACACTTGTGTTGGTGCAGGAAACCACTTTTGCACTTGTATTAGTGTGGAAAAACCACTTTTCGCACTTGTGTTAGTGTTGAAAAAACACTTTTTGCACTTGTGATAGTGTTGAAAAAACACTTTTTGCACTTGTGTTAGTGTTGAAAAACCACTTTTTGCACTTGTGTTAGTGTTGAAAAACCACTTTTCGCACTTGTGTTGGTGCAGGAAACCACTTTTGCACTTGTATTAGTGTGGAAAAAACACTTTTTGCACTTGTGATAGTGTTGAAAAAACACTTTTTGCACTTGTGTTAGTGTTGCAAAACCACTTTTCGCACTTGTGTTAGTGTTAAAAAACCACTTTTCGCACTTGTGTCAGTGTTGAAAAACCACTTTTCGCACTTGTGTTGGTGCAGGAAACCACTTTTGCACTTGTATTAGTGTGGAAAAAACACTTTTTGCACTTGTGATAGTGTTGAAAAACCACTTTTCGCACTTGTGTTGGTGCAGGAAACCACTTTTGCACTTGTATTAGTGTGGAAAAAACACTTTTTGCACTTGTGATAGTGTTGAAAAACCACATTTCGCACTTGTGTTAGTGTTGAAAAACCACTTTTCGCACTTGTGTTGGTGCAGGAAACCACTTTTGCTCTTGTATTAGTGTGGAAAAAACACTTTTTGCACTTGTGATAGTGTTGAAAAAAGACTTTTTGCACTTGTGTTAGTGTTGAAAAACCACTTTTCGCACTTGTGTTAGTGTTAAAAATCCACTTTTCGCACTTGTGTTAGTGTTGAAAAACCACTTTTCGCACTTGTGTTGGTGCAGGAAACCACTTTTGCACTTGTATTAGTGTGGAAAAAACACTTTTTGCACTTGTGATAGTGTTGAAAAACCACTTTTCGCACTTGTGTTGGTGCAGGAAACCACTTTTGCACTTGTATTAGTGTGGAAAAAACACTTTTTGCACTTGTGATAGTGTTGAAAAACCACTTTCCGCACTTGTGTTAGTGTTGAAAAACCACTTTTCGCACTTGTGTTGGTGCAGGAAACCACTTTTGCACTTGTATTAGTGTGGAAAAAACACTTTTTGCACTTGTGATAGTGTTGAAAAAACACTTTTTGCACTTGTGTTAGTGTTGCAAAACCACTTTTCGCACTTGTGTTAGTGTTAAAAACCACTTTTCGCACTTGTGTTAGTGTTGAAAAACCACTTTTCGCACTTGTGTTGGTGCAGGAAACCACTTTTGCACTTGTATTAGTGTGGAAAAAACACTTTTTGCCCTTGTGATAGTGTTGAAAAACCAATTTTCGCACTTGTGTTGGTGCAGGAAACCACTTTTGCACTTGTATTAGTGTGGAAAAAACACTTTTTGCACTTGTGATAGTGTTGAAAAACCACTTTTCGCACTTGTGTTAGTGTTGAAAAACCACTTTTCGCACTTGTGTTGGTGCAGGAAACCACTTTTGCTCTTGTATTAGTGTGGAAAAAACACTTTTTGCACTTGTGATAGTGTTGAAAAAACACTTTTTGCACTTGTGTTAGTGTTGAAAAACCACTTTTCGCACTTGTGTTGGTGCAGGAAACCACTTTTGCACTTGTATTAGTGTGGCAAAACCACTTTTCGCACTTGTGTTAGGGTTGAAAAACCACTTTTCGCACTTGTGTTAGTGTTGAAAAACCACTTTTCGCACTTGTGTTGGTGCAGGAAACCACTTTTGCACTTGTATTAGTGTTGAAAAAACACTTTTTGCACTTGTGATAGTGTTGACAAACCACTTTTCGCACTTGTGTTAGTGTTGAAAAACCACTTTTCGCAATTGTGTTGGTGCAGGAAACCACTTTTGCACTTGTATTAGTGTGGAAAAAATACTTTTTGCACTTGTGATAGTGTTGAAAACCCACTTTTCGCACTTGTGTTAGTGTTAAAAATCCACTTTTCGCACTTGTGTTAGTGTTGAAAAACCACTTTTCGCACTTGTGTTGGTGCAGGAAACCACTTTTGCACTTGTATTAGTGTGGAAAAAACACTTTTTGTACTTGTGATAGTGTTGAAAAACCACTTTTCGCACTTGTTTTGGTGCAGGAAACCACTTTTGCACTTGTGTTGGTGCAGGAAACCACTTTTGCACTTGTATTAGTGTGGAAAAAACACTTTTTGCACTTGTGATAGTGTTGAAAAACCACTTTTCGCACTTGTGTTAGTGTTGAAAAACCACTTTTCGCACTTGTGTTGGTGCAGGAAACCACTTTTGCACTTGTATTAGTGTGGAAAAAACACTTTTTGCACTTGTGATAGTGTTGAAAAAACACTTTTTGCACTTGTGTTAGTGTTGCAAAACCACTTTTCGCACTTGTGTTAGTGTTAAAAAACCACTTTTCGCACTTGTGTTAGTGTTGAAAAACCACTTTTCGCACTTGTGTTGGTGCAGGAAACCACTTTTGCACTTGTATTAGTGTGGAAAAAACACTTTTTGCCCTTGTGATAATGTTGAAAAACCACTTTTCGCACTTGTGTTGGTGCAGGAAACCACTTTTGCACTTGTATTAGTGTGGAAAAAACACTTTTTGCACTTGTGATAGTGTTGAAAAACCACTTTTCGCACTTGTGTTAGTGTTGAAAAACCACTTTTCGCACTTGTGTTGGTGCAGGAAACCACTTTTGCTCTTGTATTAGTGTGGAAAAAACACTTTTTGCACTTGTGATAGTGTTGAAAAAACACTTTTTGCACTTGTGTTAGTGTTGAAAAACCACTTTTCGCACTTGTGTTAGTGTTAAAAAACCACTTTTCGCACTTGTGTTAGTGTTGAAAAACCACTTTTCGCACTTGTGTTGGTGCAGGAAACCACTTTTGCACTTGTATTAGTGTGGAAAAAACACTTTTTGCACTTGTGATAGTGTTGAAAAACCACTTTTCGCACTTGTGTTGGTGCAGGAAACCACTTTTGCACTTGTATTAGTGTGGAAAAAACACTTTTTGCACTTGTGATAGTGTTGAAAAACCACTTTTCGCACTTGTGTTAGTGTTGAAAAACCACTTTTCGCACTTGTGTTGGTGCAGGAAACCACTTTTGCTCTTGTATTAGTGTGGAAAAAACACTTTTTGCACTTGTGATAGTGTTGAAAAAACACTTTTTGCACTTGTGTTAGTGTTGAAAAACCACTTTTCGCACTTGTGTTGGTGCAGGAAACCACTTTTGCACTTGTATTAGTGTGGCAAAACCACTTTTCGCACTTGTGTTAGTGTTGAAAAACCACTTTTCGCACTTGTGTTAGTGTTGAAAAACCACTTTTCGCACTTGTGTTGGTGCAGGAAACCACTTTTGCACTTGTATTAGTGTTGAAAAAACACTTTTTGCACTTGTGATAGTGTTGACAAACCACTTTTCGCACTTGTGTTAGTGTTGAAAAACCACTTTTCGCAATTGTGTTGGTGCAGGAAACCACTTTTGCACTTGTATTAGTGTGGAAAAAATACTTTTTGCACTTGTGATAGTGTTGAAAACCCACTTTTCGCACTTGTGTTAGTGTTGAAAAACCACTTTTCGCACTTGTGTTGGTGCAGGAAACCACTTTTGCACTTGTCTTAGTGTGGAAAAAACACTTTTTGCACTTGTGATAGTGTTGAAAAACCACTTTTGGCACTTGTGTTGGTGTTGAAAAACCACTTTTCGCACTTGTGTTGGTGCAGGAAACCACTTTTGCACTTGTATTAGTGTGGAAAAAACACTTTTTGCACTTGTGATAGTGTTGAAAAAACACATTTTGCACTTGTGTTAGTGTTGAAAAACCACTTTTCGCACTTGTGTTGGTGCAGGAAACCACTTTTGCATTTGTATTAGTGTTGAAAAAACACTTTTCGCACTTGTGTTAGTGTTGAAAAACCACTTTTCGCACTTGTGTTGGTGCAGGAAACCACTTTTGCACTTGTGTTGGTGTTGAAAAACCACTTTTCGCACTTGTGTTGGTGCAGGAAACCACTTCTGCACTTGTATTAGTGTGGAAAAAACACTTTTTGCACTTGTGATAGTGTTGAAAAAACACATTTTGCACTTGTGTTAGTGTTGAAAAACCACTTTTTTCACTTGTGTTGGTGCAGGAAACCACTTTTGCACTTGTATTAGTGTGGAAAAAACACTTTTTGCACTTGTGATAGTGTTGAAAAAACACTTTTTGCACTTGTGTTAGTGTTGAAAAACCACTTTTCGCACTTGTGTTAGTGTTGAAAAACCACTTTTCGCACTTGTGTTGGTGCAGGAAACTACTTTTGCACTTGTATTAGTGTGGAAAAACCACTTTTCGCACTTGTGTTAGTGTTGAAAAACCACTTTTCGCACTTGTGTTAGTGTTGAAAAACCACTTTTCGGACTTGTGTTGGTGCAGGAAACCACTTTTGCACTTGTATTAGTGTGGAAAAAACACTTTTTGCACTTGTGATAGTGTTGAAAAACCACTTTTCGCACTTGTGTTAGTGTTGAAAAACCACTTTTCGCACTTGTGTTGGTGCAGGAAACCACTTTTGCTCTTGTATTAGTGTGGAAAAAACACTTTTTGCACTTGTGATAGTGTTGAAAAAACACTTTTTGCACTTGTGTTAGTGTTGAAAAACCACTTTTCGCACTTGTGTTGGTGCAGGATACCACTTTTGCACTTGTATTAGTGTGGAAAAACCACTTTTCGCACTTGTGTTAGTGTTGAAAAACCACTTTTCGCACTTGTGTTAGTGTTGAAAAACCACTTTTCGCACTTGTGTTGGTGCAGGAAACCACTTTTGCACTTGTATTAGTGTGGAAAAAACACTTTTTGCACTTGTGATAGTGTTGACAAACTACTTTTCGCACTTGTGTTAGTGTTGAAAAACCACTTTTCGCAATTGTGTTGGTGCAGGAAACCACTTTTGCACTTGTATTAGTGTGGAAAAAACACTTTTTGCACTTGTGATAGTGTTGAAAACCCACTTTTCGCACTTGTGTTAGTGAGGAAAAACCACTTTTCGCACTTGTGTTGGTGCAGGAAACCACTTTTGCACTTGTCTTAGTGTGGAAAAAACACTTTTTGCACTTGTGATAGTGTTGAAAAACCACGTTTGGCACTTGTGTTGGTGTTGAAAAACCACTTTTCGCACTTGTGTTGGTGCAGGAAACCACTTTTGCACTTGTATTAGTGTGGAAAAACACTTTTTTCACTTGTGATAGTGTTGAAAAAACACATTTTGCACTTGTGTTAGTGTTGAAAAACCACTTTTCGCACTTGTGTTGGTGCAGGAAACCACTTTTGCACTTGTATTAGTGTGGAAAAAACACTTTTTGCACTTGTGATAGTGTTGAAAAAACACTTTTTGCACTTGTGTTAGTGTTGAAAAACCACTTTTCGCACTTGTGTTAGTGTTGAAAAACCACTTTTCGCACTTGTGTTAGTGTTGAAAAACCACTTTTCGCACTTGTGTTGGTGCAGGAAACCACTTTTGCACTTGTATTAGTGTGGAAAAAACACTTTTTGCACTTGTGATAGTGTTGAAAAACCACTTTTCGCACTTGTGTTAGTGTTGAAAAACCACTTTTCGCACTTGTGTTGGTGCAGGAAACCACTTTTGCACTTGTATTAGTGTGGAAAAAACACTTTTTGCACTTGTGATAGTGTTGAAAAAACACTTTTTGCACTTGTGTTAGTGTTGAAAAACCACTTTTCGCACTTGTATTTGTGCAGGAAACCACTTTTGCACTTGTATTAGTGTGGAAAAACCACTTTTCGCACTTGTGTTAGTGTTGAAAAACCACTTTTCGCACTTGTGTTAGTGTTGAAAAAACACTTTTCGCACTTGTGTTGGTGCAGGAAACCACTTTTGCACTTGTATTAGTGTGGAAAAAACACTTTTTGCACTTGTGATAGTGTTGAAAAATACTTTTCGCACTTGTGTTAGTGTTGAAAAACCACTTTTCGCACTTGTGCTGGTGCAGGAAACCACTTTTGCACTTGTATTAGTGTGGAAAAAACACTTTTTGCACTTGTGATAGTGTTGAAAAACCACTTTTCGCACTTGTGTTAGTGTTGAAAAACCACTTTTCACATTTGTGTTAGTGTTGAAAAACCACTTTTCGCACTTGTGTTGGTGCAGGAAACCACTTTTGCACTTGTATTAGTGTGGAAAAACCACTTTTTGCACTTGTGATAGTGTTGAAAAACCACTTTTCGCACTTGTGTTAGTGTTGAAAAACCACTTTTCGCACTTGTGTTGGTGCAGGAAACCACTTTTGCACTTGTATTAGTGTGGAAAAAACACTTTTTGCACTTGTGATAGTGTTGAAAAACCACTTTTTGCACTTGCGTTAGTGTTGAAAAACCACTTTTCGCACTTGTGTTGGTGCAGGAAACCACTTTTGCACTTGTATTAGTGTGGAAAAAACACTTTTTGCACTTGTAATAGCGTTGAAAAAACACTTTTTGCACTTGTGTTAGTGTTGAAAAACCACTTTTCGCACTTGTGTTGGTGCAGGAAACCACTTTTGCACTTGTATTAGTGTGGCAAAACCACTTTTCGCACTTGTGTTAGTGTTGAAAAACCACTTTTCGCACTTGTGTTAGTGTGGCAAAACCACTTTTCGCACTTGTGTTAGTGTTGAAAAACCACTTTTCGCACTTGTGTTGGTGTTGAAAAACCACTTTTCGCACTTGTGTTGGTGCAGGAAACCACTTTTGCACTTGTGTTGGTGTTGAAAAACCACTTTTCGCACTTGTGTTGGTGCAGGAAACCACTTTTGCACTTGTATTAGTGTGGAAAAAACACTTTTTGCACTTGTGATAGTGTTGAAAAAACACTTTTTGCACTTGTGTTAGTGTTGAAAAACCACTTTTCGCACTTGTGTTAGTGTTGAAAAACCACTTTTCGCACTTGTGTTAGTGTTGAAAAACCACTTTTCGCACTTGTGTTGGTGCAGGAAACCACTTTTGCACTTGTATTAGTGTGGAAAAAACACTTTTTGCACTTGTGATAGTGTTGAAAAACCACTTTTCACACTTGTGTTAGTGTTGAAAAACCACTTTTCGCACTTGTGTTGGTGCAGGAAACCACTTTTGCACTTGTGTTAGTGTTGAAAAACCACTTTTTGCACTTGTGTTGGTGCAGGAAACCACTTTTGCACTTGTATTAGTGTGGAAAAAACACTTTTTGCACTTGTGATAGTGTTGAAAAATCACTTTTTGCACTTGTGTTAGTGTTGAAAAACCACTTTTCGCACTTGTGTTAGTGTTGAAAAACCACTTTTCACACTTGTGTTAGTGTTGAAAAACCACTTTTCGCACTTGTGTTGGTGCAGGAAACCACTTTTGCACTTGTATTAGTGTGGAAAAAACACTTTTTGCACTTGTGATAGTGTTGAAAAACCACTTTTCACACTTGTGTTAGTGTTGAAAAACCACTTTTCGCACTTGTGTTGGTGCAGGAAACCACTTTTGCACTTGTATTAGTGTGGAAAAAACACTTTTTGCACTTGTGATAGTGTTGAAAAAACACTTTTTGCACTTGTGTTAGTGTTGAAAAACCACTTTTCGCACTTGTGTTTGTGCAGGAAACCACTTTTGCACTTGTATTAGTGTGGAAAAACCACTTTTCGCACTTGTGTTAGTGTTGAAAAAACACTTTTTGCACTTGTGATAGTGTTGAAAAAACACTTTTGCACTTGTGTTAGTGTTGAAAAACCACTTTTTGCACTTGTGTTAGTGTTGAAAAACCACTTTTCGCAATTGTGTTGGTGCAGGAAACCACTTTTGCACTTGTATTAGTGTGGAAAAAACACTTTTTGCACTTGTGATAGTGTTGAAAACCCACTTTTCGCACTTGTGTTAGTGTTGAAAAACCACTTTTCGCACTTGTGTTGGTGCAGGAAACCACTTTTGCACTTGTCTTAGTGTGGAAAAAACACTTTTTGCACTTGTGATAGTGTTGAAAAACCACTTTTGGCACTTGTGTTGGTGTTGAAAAACCACTTTTCGCACTTGTGTTGGTGCAGGAAACCACTTTTGCACTTGTATTAGTGTGGAAAAACACTTTTTGCACTTGTGATAGTGTTGAAAAAACACATTTTGCACTTGTGTTAGTGTTGAAAAACCACTTTTCGCACTTGTGTTGGTGCAGGAAACCACTTTTGCACTTGTATTAGTGTGGAAAAAACACTTTTTGCACTTGTGATAGTGTTGAAAAAACACTTTTTGCACTTGTGTTAGTGTTGAAAAACCACTTTTCGCACTTGTGTTAGTGTTGAAAAACCACTTTTCGCACTTGTGTTAGTGTTGAAAAACCACTTTTCGCACTTGTGTTGGTGCAGGAAACCACTTTTGCACTTGTATTAGTGTGGAAAAAACACTTTTTGCACTTGTGATAGTGTTGAAAAACCACTTTTCGCACTTGTGTTAGTGTTGAAAAACCACTTTTCGCACTTGTGTTGGTGCAGGAAACCACTTTTGCACTTGTATTAGTGTGGAAAAAACACTTTTTGCACTTGTGATAGTGTTGAAAAAATACTTTTTGCACTTGTGTTAGTGTTGAAAAACCACTTTTCGCACTTGTATTTGTGCAGGAAACCACTTTTGCACTTGTATTAGTGTGGAAAAACCACTTTTCGCACTTGTGTTAGTGTTGAAAAACCACTTTTCGCACTTGTGTTAGTGTTGAAAAACCACTTTTCGCACTTGTATTTGTGCAGGAAACCACTTTTGCACTTGTATTAGTGTGGAAAAAACACTTTTTGCACTTGTGATAGTGTTGAAAAATACTTTTCGCACTTGTGTTAGTGTTGAAAAACCACTTTTCGCACTTGTGCTGGTGCAGGAAACCACTTTTGCACTTGTATTAGTGTGGAAAAAAACACTTTTTGCACTTGTGATAGTGTTGAAAAACCACTTTTCGCACTTGTGTTAGTGTTGAAAAACCACTTTTCACATTTGTGTTAGTGTTGAAAAACCACTTTTCGCACTTGTGTTGGTGCAGGAAACCACTTTTGCACTTGTATTAGTGTGGAAAAACCACTTTTTGCACTTGTGATAGTGTTGAAAAACCACTTTTCGCACTTGTGTTAGTGTTGAAAAACCACTTTTCGCACTTGTGTTGGTGCAGGAAACCACTTTTGCACTTGTATTAGTGTGGAAAAAACACTTTTTGCACATGTGATAGTGTTGAAAAACCACTTTTTGCACTTGCGTTAGTGTTGAAAAACCACTTTTCGCACTTGTGTTGGTGCAGGAAACCACTTTTGCACTTGTATTAGTGTGGAAAAAACACTTTTTGCACTTGTAATAGTGTTGAAAAAACACTTTTTGCACTTGTGTTAGTGTTGAAAAACCACTTTTCGCACTTGTGTTGGTGCAGGAAACCACTTTTGCACTTGTATTAGTGTGGCAAAACCACTTTTCGCACTTGTGTTAGTGTTGAAAAACCACTTTTCGCACTTGTGTTAGTGTGGCAAAACCACTTTTCGCACTTGTGTTAGTGTTGAAAAACCACTTTTCGCACTTGTGTTGGTGTTGAAAAACCACTTTTCGCACTTGTGTTGGTGCAGGAAACCACTTTTGCACTTGTGTTGGTGTTGAAAAACCACTTTTCGCACTTGTGTTGGTGCAGGAAACCACTTTTGCACTTGTATTAGTGTGGAAAAAACACTTTTTGCACTTGTGATAGTGTTGAAAAAACACATTTTGCACTTGTGTTAGTGTTGAAAAACCACTTTTTGCACTTGTGTTGGTGCAGGAAACCACTTTTGCACTTGTATTAGTGTGGAAAAAACACTTTTTGCACTTGTGATAGTGTTGAAAAAACACTTTTTGCACTTGTGTTAGTGTTGAAAAACCACTTTTCGCACTTGTGTTAGTGTTGAAAAACCACTTTTCGCACTTGTGTTAGTGTTGAAAAACCACTTTTCGCACTTGTGTTGGTGCAGGAAACCACTTTTGCACTTGTATTAGTGTGGAAAAAACACTTTTTGCACTTGTGATAGTGTTGAAAAACCACTTTTCACACTTGTGTTAGTGTTGAAAAACCACTTTTCGCACTTGTGTTGGTGCAGGAAACCACTTTTGCACTTGTATTAGTGTGGAAAAAACACTTTTTGCACTTGTGATAGTGTTGAAAAAACACTTTTTGCACTTGTGTTAGTGTTGAAAAACCACTTTTCGCACTTGTGTTTGTGCAGGAAACCACTTTTGCACTTGTATTAGTGTGGAAAAACCACTTTTCGCACTTGTGTTAGTGTTTAAAAAACACTTTTTGCACTTGTGATAGTGTTGAAAAAACACTTTTTGCACTTGTGTTAGTGTTGAAAAACCACTTTTTGCACTTGTGTTAGTGTTGAAAAACCACTTTTCGCACTTGTGTTGGTGCAGGAAACCACTTTTGCACTTGTATTAGTGTGGAAAAAACACTTTTTGCACTTGTGATAGTGTTGAAAAAACACTTTTTGCACTTATGTTAGTGTTGCAAAACCACTTTTCGCACTTGTGTTAGTGTTAAAAAACCACTTTTCGCACTTGTGTCAGTGTTGAAAAACCACTTTTCGCACTTGTGTTGGTGCAGGAAACCACTTTTGCACTTGTATTAGTGTGGAAAAAACACTTTTTGCACTTGTGATAGTGTTGAAAAACCACTTTTCGCACTTGTGTTGGTGCAGGAAACCACTTTTGCACTTGTATTAGTGTGGAAAAAACACTTTTTGCACTTGTGATAGTGTTGAAAAACCACATTTCGCACTTGCGTTAGTGTTGAAAAACCACTTTTCGCACTTGTGTTGGTGCAGGAAACCACTTTTGCTCTTGTATTAGTGTGGAAAAAACACTTTTTGCACTTGTGATAGTGTTGAAAAAAGACTTTTTGCACTTGTGTTAGTGTTGAAAAACCACTTTTCGCACTTGTGTTAGTGTTAAAAATCCACTTTTCGCACTTGTGTTAGTGTTGAAAAACCACTTTTCGCACTTGTGTTGGTGCAGGAAACCACTTTTGCACTTGTATTAGTGTGGAAAAAACACTTTTTGTACTTGTGATAGTGTTGAAAAACCACTTTTCGCACTTGTGTTGGTGCAGGAAACCACTTTTGCACTTGTATTAGTGTGGAAAAAACACTTTTTGCACTTGTGATAGTGTTGAAAAACCACTTTTCGCACTTGTGTTAGTGTTGAAAAACCACTTTTCGCACTTGTGTTGGTGCAGGAAACCACTTTTGCTCTTGTATTAGTGTGGAAAAAACACTTTTTGCACTTGTGATAGTGTTGAAAAAACACTTTTTGCACTTGTGTTAGTGTTGAAAAACCACTTTTCGCACTTGTGTTGGTGCAGGAAACCACTTTTGCACTTGTATTAGTGTGGAAAAACCACTTTTCGCACTTGTGTTAGTGTTGAAAAACCACTTTTCGCACTTGTGTTAGTGTTGAAAAACCACTTTTCGCACTTGTGTTGGTGCAGGAAACCACTTTTGCACTTGTATTAGTGTGGAAAAAACACTTTTTGCACTTGTGATAGTGTTGACAAACCACTTTTCGCACTTGTGTTAGTGTTGAAAAACCACTTTTCACAATTGTGTTGGTGCAGGAAACCACTTTTGCACTTGTATTAGTGTGGAAAAAATACTTTTTGCACTTGTGATAGTGTTGAAAACCCACTTTTCGCACTTGTGTTAGTGTTGAAAAACCACTTTTCGCACTTGTGTTGGTGCAGGAAACCACTTTTGCACTTGTCTTAGTGTGGAAAAAACACTTTTTGCACTTGTGATAGTGTTGAAAAACCACTTTTGGCACTTGTGTTGGTGTTGAAAAACCACTTTTCGCACTTGTGTTGGTGCCGGAAACCACTTTTGCACTTGTATTAGTGTGGAAAAAACACTTTTTGCACTTGTGTTAGTGTTGAAAAACCACTTTTCGCACTTGTGTTGGTGCAGGAAACCACTTTTGCTCTTGTATTAGTGTGGAAAAAACACTTTTTGCACTTGTGATAGTGTTGAAAAAACACTTTTTGCACTTGTGTTAGTGTTGAAAAACCACTTTTCGCACTTGTGTTGGTGCAGGAAACCACTTTTGCACTTGTATTAGTGTGGAAAAACCACTTTTCGCACTTGTGTTAGTGTTGAAAAACTACTTTTCACACTTGTGTTAGTGTTGAAAAACCACTTTTCGCACTTGTGTTGGTGCAGGAAACCACTTTTGCACTTGTATTAGTGTGGAAAAAACACTTTTTGCACTTGTGATAGTGTTGACAAACCACTTTTCGCACTTGTGTTAGTGTTGAAAAACCACTTTTCACAATTGTGTTGGTGCAGGAAACCACTTTTGCACTTGTATTAGTGTGGAAAAAATACTTTTTGCACTTGTGATAGTGTTGAAAACCCACTTTTCGCACTTGTGATAGTGTTGAAAAACCACTTTTCGCACTTGTGTTGGTGCAGGAAACCACTTTTGCACTTGTATTAGTGTGGAAAAAACACTTTTTGCACTTGTGATAGTGTTGAAAAACCACTTTTCGCACTTGTGTTAGTGTTGAAAAACCACTTTTCGCACTTGTGTTGGTGCAGGAAACCACTTTTGCTCTTGTATTAGTGTGGAAAAAACACTTTTTGCACTTGTGATAGTGTTGAAAAAACACTTTTTGCACTTGTGTTAGTGTTGAAAAACCACTTTTCGCACTTGTGTTAGTGTTTAAAAACCACTTTTCGCACTTGTGTTAGTGTTGAAAAACCACTTTTCGCATTTGTGTTGGTGCAGGAAACCACTTTTGCACTTGTATTAGTGTGGAAAAAACACTTTTTGCACTTGTGATAGTGTTGAAAAACCACTTTTCGCACTTGTGTTGGTGCAGGAAACCACTTTTGCACTTGTATTAGTGTGGAAAAAACACTTTTTGCACTTGTGATAGTGTTGAAAAACCACTTTTCGCACTTGTGTTAGTGTTGAAAAACCACTTTTCGCACTTGTGTTGGTGCAGGAAACCACTTTTGCTCTTGTATTAGTGTGGAAAAAACACTTTTTGCACTTGTGATAGTGTTGAAAAAACACTTTTTGCACTTGTGTTAGTGTTGAAAAACCACTTTTCGCACTTGTGTTGGTGCAGGAAACCACTTTTGCACTTGCATTAGTGTGGCAAAACCACTTTTCGCACTTGTGTTAGTGTTGAAAAACCACTTTTCGCACTTGTGTTGGTGCAGGAAACCACTTTTGCACTTGTATTAGTGTTGAAAAAACACTTTTTGCACTTGTGATAGTGTTGACAAACCACTTTTCGCACTTGTGTTAGTGTTGAAAAAACACTTTTTGCACTTGTGATAGTGTTGAAAAAACACTTTTTGCACTTGTGTTAGTGTTGAAAAACCACTTTTTGCACTTGTGTTAGTGTTGAAAAACCACTTTTCGCACTTGTGTTGGTGCAGGAAACCACTTTTGCACTTGTATTAGTGTGGAAAAAACACTTTTTGCACTTGTGATAGTGTTGAAAAAACACTTTTTGCACTTATGTTAGTGTTGCAAAACCACTTTTCGCACTTGTGTTAGTGTTAAAAAACCACTTTTCGCACTTGTGTCAGTGTTGAAAAACCACTTTTCGCACTTGTGTTGGTGCAGGAAACCACTTTTGCACTTGTATTAGTGTGGAAAAAACACTTTTTGCACTTGTGATAGTGTTGAAAAACCACTTTTCGCACTTGTGTTGGTGCAGGAAACCACTTTTGCACTTGTATTAGTGTGGAAAAAACACTTTTTGCACTTGTGATAGTGTTGAAAAACCACATTTCGCACTTGTGTTAGTGTTGAAAAACCACTTTTCGCACTTGTGTTGGTGCAGGAAACCACTTTTGCTCTTGTATTAGTGTGGAAAAAACACTTTTTGCACTTGTGATAGTGTTGAAAAAAGACTTTTTGCACTTGTGTTAGTGTTGAAAAACCACTTTTCGCACTTGTGTTAGTGTTAAAAAACCACTTTTCGCACTTGTGTTGGTGCAGGAAACCACTTTTGCACTTGTATTAGTGTGGAAAAAACACTTTTTGTACTTGTGATAGTGTTGAAAAACCACTTTTCGCACTTGTGTTGGTGCAGGAAACCACTTTTGCACTTGTATTAGTGTGGAAAAAACACTTTTTGCACTTGTGATAGTGTTGAAAAACCACTTTTCGCACTTGTGTTAGTGTTGAAAAACCACTTTTCGCACTTGTGTTGGTGCAGAAAACCACTTTTGCTCTTGTATTAGTGTGGAAAAAACACTTTTTGCACTTGTGATAGTGTTGAAAAAACACTTTTTGCACTTGTGTTAGTGTTGAAAAACCACTTTTCGCACTTGTGTTGGTGCAGGAAACCACTTTTGCACTTGTATTAGTGTGGAAAAACCACTTTTCGCACTTGTGTTAGTGTTGAAAAACCACTTTTCGCACTTGTGTTAGTGTTGAAAAACCACTTTTCGCACTTGTGTTGGTGCAGGAAACCACTTTTGCACTTGTATTAGTGTGGAAAAAACACTTTTTGCACTTGTGATAGTGTTGACAAACCACTTTTCGCACTTGTGTTAGTCTTGAAAAACCACTTTTCACAATTGTTTTGGTGCAGGAAACCACTTTTGCACTTGTATTAGTGTGGAAAAAATACTTTTTGCACTTGTGATAGTGTTGAAAACCCACTTTTCGCACTTGTGTTAGTGTTGAAAAACCACTTTTCGCACTTGTGTTGGTGCAGGAAACCACTTTTGCACTTGTCTTAGTGTGGAAAAAACACTTTTTGCACTTGTGATAGTGTTGAAAAACCACTTTTGGCACTTGTGTTGGTGTTGAAAAACCACTTTTCGCACTTGTGTTGGTGCCGGAAACCACTTTTGCACTTGTATTAGTGTGGAAAAAACACTTTTTGCACTTGTGTTAGTGTTGAAAAACCACTTTTCGCACTTGTGTTGGTGCAGGAAACCACTTTTGCTCTTGTATTAGTGTGGAAAAAACACTTTTTGCACTTGTGATAGTGTTGAAAAAACACTTTTTGCACTTGTGTTAGTGTTGAAAAACCACTTTTCGCACTTGTGTTGGTGCAGGAAACCACTTTTGCACTTGTATTAGTGTGGAAAAACCACTTTTCGCACTTGTGTTAGTGTTGAAAAACTACTTTTCACACTTGTGTTAGTGTTGAAAAACCACTTTTCGCACTTGTGTTGGTGCAGGAAACCACTTTTGCACTTGTATTAGTGTGGCAAAACCACTTTTCGCACTTGTGTTAGTGTTGAAAAACCACTTTTCGCACTTGTGTTAGTGTGGCAAAACCACTTTTCGCACTTGTGTTAGTGTTGAAAAACCACTTTTCACAATTGTGTTGGTGCAGGAAACCACTTTTGCACTTGTATTAGTGTGGAAAAAATACTTTTTGCACTTGTGATAGTGTTGAAAACCCACTTTTCGCACTTGTGTTAGTGTTGAAAAACCACTTTTCGCACTTGTGTTGGTGCAGGAAACCACTTTTGCACTTGTCTTAGTGTGGAAAAAACACTTTTTGCACTTGTGATAGTGTTGAAAAACCACTTTTGGCACTTGTGTTAGTGTTGAAAAACCACTTTTCGCACTTGTGTTGGTGCAGGAAACCACTTTTGCACTTGTATTAGTGTGGCAAAACCACTTTTCGCACTTGTGTTAGTGTTGAAAAACCTCTTTTCGCACTTGTGTTAGTGTGGCAAAACCACTTTTCGCACTTGTGTTAGTGTTGAAAAACCACTTTTCGCACTTGTGATAGTGTTGAAAACCCACTTTTCGCACTTGTGTTAGTGTTAAAAATCCACTTTTCGCACTTGTGTTAGTGTTGAAAAACCACTTTTCGCACTTGTGTTGGTGCAGGAAACCACTTTTGCACTTGTATTAGTGTGGAAAAAACACTTTTTGTACTTGTGATAGTGTTGAAAAACCACTTTTCGCACTTGTGTTGGTGCAGGAAACCACTTTTGCACTTGTGTTGGTGCAGGAAACCACTTTTGCACTTGTATTAGTGTGGAAAAAACACTTTTTGCACTTGTGATAGTGTTGAAAAACCACTTTTTGCACTTGTGTTAGTGTTGAAAAACCACTTTTCGCACTTGTGTTGGTGCAGGAAACCACTTTTGCACTTGTATTAGTGTGGAAAAAACACTTTTTGCACTTGTGATAGTGTTGAAAAAACACTTTTTGCACTTGTGTTAGTGTTGCAAAACCACTTTTCGCACTTGTGTTAGTGTTAAAAAACCACTTTTCGCACTTGTGTTAGTGTTGAAAAACCACTTTTCGCACTTGTGTTGGTGCAGGAAACCACTTTTGCACTTGTATTAGTGTGGAATAAACACTTTTTGCACTTGTGATAGTGTTGAAAAACCACTTTTCGCACTTGTGTTGGTGCAGGAAACCACTTTTGCACTTGTATTAGTGTGGAAAAAACACTTTTTGCACTTGTGATAGTGTTGAAAAACCACTTTTCGCACTTGTGTTAGTGTTGAAAAACCACTTTTCGCACTTGTGTTGGTGCAGGAAACCACTTTTGCTCTTGTATTAGTGTGGAAAAAACACTTTTTGCACTTGTGATAGTGTTGAAAAAACACTTTTTGCACTTGTGTTAGTGTTGAAAAACCACTTTTCGCACTTGTGTTAGTGTTTAAAAACCACTTTTCGCACTTGTGTTCGTGTTGAAAAACCACTTTTCGCACTTGTGTTGGTGCAGGAAACCACTTTTGCACTTGTATTAGTGTGGAAAAAACACTTTTTGCACTTGTGATAGTGTTGAAAAACCACTTTTCGCACTTGTGTTGGTGCAGGAAACCACTTTTGCACTTGTATTAGTGTGGAAAAAACACTTTTTGCACTTGTGATAGTGTTGAAAAACCACTTTTCGCACTTGTGTTAGTGTTGAAAAACCACTTTTCGCACTTGTGTTGGTGCAGGAAACCACTTTTGCTCTTGTATTAGTGTGGAAAAAACACTTTTTGCACTTGTGTTAGTGTTGAAAAAACACTTTTTGCACTTGTGTTAGTGTTGAAAAACCACTTTTCGCACTTGTGTTGGTGCAGGAAACCACTTTTGCACTTGTATTAGTGTGGCAAAACCACTTTTCGCACTTGTGTTAGTGTTGAAAAACCACTTTTCGCACTTGTGTTGGTGCAGGAAACCACTTTTGCACTTGTATTAGTGTTGAAAAAACAATTTTTGCACTTGTGATAGTGTTGACAAACCACTTTTCGCACTTGTGTTGGTGCAGGAAACCACTTTCGCAATTGTGTTGGTGCAGGAAACCACTTTTGCACTTGTATTAGTGTGGAAAAAATACTTTTTGCACTTGTGATAGTGTTGAAAAACCACTTTTGGCACTTGTGTTGGTGTTGAAAAACCACTTTTCGCACTTGTGTTGGTGCAGGAAACCACTTTTGCACTTGTGTTGGTGCAGGAAACCACTTTTGCACTTGTATTAGTGTGGAAAAAACACATTTTGCACTTGTGTTAGTGTTGAAAAACCACTTTTCGCACTTGTGTTGGTGCAGGAAACCACTTTTGCATTTGTATTAGTGTTGAAAAAACACTTTTCGCACTTGTGTTAGTGTTGAAAAACCACTTTTCGCACTTGTGTTGGTGCAGGAAACCACTTTTGCACTTGTGTTGGTGTTGAAAAACCACTTTTCGCACTTGTGTTGGTGCAGGAAACCACTTTTGCACTTGTATTAGTGTGGAAAAAACACTTTTTGCACTTGTGATAGTGTTGAAAAAACACATTTTGCACTTGTGTTAGTGTTGAAAAACCACTTTTTGCACTTGTGTTGGTGCAGGAAACCACTTTTGCACTTGTATTAGTGTGGAAAAAACACTTTTTGCACTTGTGATAGTGTTGAAAAAACACTTTTTGCACTTGTGTTAGTGTTGAAAAACCACTTTTCGCACTTGTGTTAGTGTTGAAAAACCACTTTTCGCACTTGTGTTAGTGTTGAAAAACCACTTTTCGCACTTGTGTTGGTGCAGGAAACCACTTTTGCACTTGTATTAGTGTGGAAAAAACACTTTTTGCACTTGTGATAGTGTTGAAAAACCACTTTTCGCACTTGTGTTAGTGTTGAAAAACCACTTTTCGCACTTGTGTTAGTGTTGAAAAACCACTTTTCGCACTTGTGTTGGTGCAGGAAACTACTTTTGCACTTGTATTAGTGTGGAAAAACCACTTTTTACACTTGTGTTAGTGTTGAAAAACCACTTTTCGCACTTGTGTTAGTGTTGAAAAACCACTTTTCGGACTTGTGTTGGTGCAGGAAACCACTTTTGCACTTGTATTAGTGTGGAAAAACACTTTTTGCACTTGTGATAGTGTTGAAAAAACACTTTTTGCACTTGTGTTAGTGTTGAAAAACCACTTTTCGCACTTGTGTTGGTGCAGGATACCACTTTTGCACTTGTATTAGTGTGGAAAAACCACTTTTCGCACTTGTGTTAGTGTTGAAAAACCACTTTTCGCACTTGTGTTAGTGTTGAAAAACCACTTTTCGCACTTGTGTTGGTGCAGGAAACCACTTTTGCACTTGTATTAGTGTGGAAAAAACACTTTTTGCACTTGTGATAGTGTTGACAAACCACTTTTCGCACTTGTGTTAGTGTTGAAAAACCACTTTTCGCAATTGTGTTGGTGCAGGAAACCACTTTTGCACTTGTATTAGTGTGGAAAAAACACTTTTTGCACTTGTGATAGTGTTGAAAACCCACTTTTCGCACTTGTGTTAGTGTTGAAAAACCACTTTTCGCACTTGTGTTGGTGCAGGAAACCACTTTTGCACTTGTCTTAGTGTGGAAAAAACACTTTTTGCACTTGTGATAGTGTTGAAAAACCACTTTTGGCACTTGTGTTGGTGTTGAAAAACCACTTTTCGCACTTGTGTTGGTGCAGGAAACCACTTTTGCACTTGTATTAGTGTGGAAAAACACTTTTTGCACTTGTGATAGTGTTGAAAAAAACACATTTTGCACTTGTGTTAGTGTTGAAAAACCACTTTTCGCACTTGTGTTGGTGCAGGAAACCACTTTTGCACTTGTATTAGTGTGGAAAAAACACTTTTTGCACTTGTGATAGTGTTGAAAAAACACTTTTTGCACTTGTGTTAGTGTTGAAAAACCACTTTTCGCACTTGTGTTAGTGTTGAAAAACCACTTTTCGCACTTGTGTTAGTGTTGAAAAACCACTTTTCGCACTTGTGTTGGTGCAGGAAACCACTTTTGCACTTGTATTAGTGTGGAAAAAACACTTTTTGCACTTGTGATAGTGTTGAAAAACCACTTTTCGCACTTGTGTTAGTGTTGAAAAACCACTTTTCGCACTTGTGTTGGTGCAGGAAACCACTTTTGCACTTGTATTAGTGTGGAAAAAACACTTTTTGCACTTGTGATAGTGTTGAAAAAACACATTTTGCACTTGTGTTAGTGTTGAAAAACCACTTTTCGCACTTGTGTTGGTGCAGGAAACCACTTTTGCACTTGTATTAGTGTGGAAAAAACACTTTTTGCACTTGTGATAGTGTTGAAAAAACACTTTTTGCACTTGTGTTAGTGTTGAAAAACCACTTTTCGCACTTGTGTTAGTGTTGAAAAACCACTTTTCGCACTTGTGTTAGTGTTGAAAAACCACTTTTCGCACTTGTGTTGGTGCAGGAAACCACTTTTGCACTTGTATTAGTGTGGAAAAAACACTTTTTGCACTTGTGATAGTGTTGAAAAACCACTTTTCGCACTTGTGTTAGTGTTGAAAAACCACTTTTCGCACTTGTGTTGGTGCAGGAAACCACTTTTGCACTTGTATTAGTGTGGAAAAAACACTTTTTGCACTTGTATTAGTGTGGAAAAAACACTTTTTGCACTTGTGATAGTGTTGAAAAAACACTTTTTGCACTTGTGATAGTGTTGAAAAAACACTTTTTGCACTTATGTTAGTGTTGCAAAACCACTTTTCGCACTTGTGTTAGTGTTAAAAAACCACTTTTCGCACTTGTGTCAGTGTTGAAAAACCACTTTTCGCACTTGTGTTGGTGCAGGAAACCACTTTTGCACTTGTATTAGTGTGGAAAAAACACTTTTTGCACTTGTGATAGTGTTGAAAAACCACTTTTCGCACTTGTGTTGGTGCAGGAAACCACTTTTGCACTTGTATTAGTGTGGAAAAAACACTTTTTGCACTTGTGATAGTGTTGAAAAACCACATTTCGCACTTGTGTTAGTGTTGAAAAACCACTTTTCGCACTTGTGTTGGTGCAGGAAACCACTTTTGCTCTTGTATTAGTGTGGAAAAAACACTTTTTGCACTTGTGATAGTGTTGAAAAAAGACTTTTTGCACTTGTGTTAGTGTTGAAAAACCACTTTTCGCACTTGTGTTAGTGTTAAAAATCCACTTTTCGCACTTGTGTTAGTGTTGAAAAACCACTTTTCGCACTTGTGTTGGTGCAGGAAACCACTTTTGCACTTGTATTAGTGTGGAAAAAACACTTTTTGTACTTGTGATAGTGTTGAAAAACCACTTTTCGCACTTGTGTTGGTGCAGGAAACCACTTTTGCACTTGTATTAGTGTGGAAAAAACACTTTTTGCACTTGTGATAGTGTTGAAAAACCACTTTTCGCACTTGTGTTAGTGTTGAAAAACCACTTTTCGCACTTGTGTTGGTGCAGAAAACCACTTTTGCTCTTGTATTAGTGTGGAAAAAACACTTTTTGCACTTGTGATAGTGTTGAAAAAACACTTTTTGCACTTGTGTTAGTGTTGAAAAACCACTTTTCGCACTTGTGTTGGTGCAGGAAACCACTTTTGCACTTGTATTAGTGTGGAAAAACCACTTTTCGCACTTGTGTTAGTGTTGAAAAACCACTTTTCGCACTTGTGTTAGTGTTGAAAAACCACTTTTCGCACTTGTGTTGGTGCAGGAAACCACTTTTGCACTTGTATTAGTGTGGAAAAAACACTTTTTGCACTTGTGATAGTGTTGACAAACCACTTTTCGCACTTGTGTTAGTCTTGAAAAACCACTTTTCACAATTGTTTTGGTGCAGGAAACCACTTTTGCACTTGTATTAGTGTGGAAAAAATACTTTTTGCACTTGTGATAGTGTTGAAAACCCACTTTTCGCACTTGTGTTAGTGTTGAAAAACCACTTTTCGCACTTGTGTTGGTGCAGGAAACCACTTTTGCACTTGTCTTAGTGTGGAAAAAACACTTTTTGCACTTGTGATAGTGTTGAAAAACCACTTTTGGCACTTGTGTTGGTGTTGAAAAACCACTTTTCGCACTTGTGTTGGTGCCGGAAACCACTTTTGCACTTGTATTAGTGTGGAAAAAACACTTTTTGCACTTGTGTTAGTGTTGAAAAACCACTTTTCGCACTTGTGTTGGTGCAGGAAACCACTTTTGCTCTTGTATTAGTGTGGAAAAAACACTTTTTGCACTTGTGATAGTGTTGAAAAAACACTTTTTGCACTTGTGTTAGTGTTGAAAAACCACTTTTCGCACTTGTGTTGGTGCAGGAAACCACTTTTGCACTTGTATTAGTGTGGAAAAACCACTTTTCGCACTTGTGTTAGTGTTGAAAAACTACTTTTCACACTTGTGTTAGTGTTGAAAAACCACTTTTCGCACTTGTGTTGGTGCAGGAAACCACTTTTGCACTTGTATTAGTGTGGAAAAAACACTTTTTGCACTTGTGATAGTGTTGACAAACCACTTTTCGCACTTGTGTTAGTGTTGAAAAACCACTTTTCACAATTGTGTTGGTGCAGGAAACCACTTTTGCACTTGTATTAGTGTGGAAAAAATACTTTTTGCACTTGTGATAGTGTTGAAAACCCACTTTTCGCACTTGTGTTAGTGTTGAAAAACCACTTTTCGCACTTGTGTTGGTGCAGGAAACCACTTTTGCACTTGTCTTAGTGTGGAAAAAACACTTTTTGCACTTGTGATAGTGTTGAAAAACCACTTTTGGCACTTGTGTTAGTGTTGAAAAACCACTTTTCGCACTTGTGTTGGTGCAGGAAACCACTTTTGCACTTGTATTAGTGTGGCAAAACCACTTTTCGCACTTGTGTTAGTGTTGAAAAACCACTTTTCGCACTTGTGTTAGTGTGGCAAAACCACTTTTCGCACTTGTGTTAGTGTTGAAAAACCACTTTTCGCACTTGTGATAGTGTTGAAAACCCACTTTTCGCACTTGTGTTAGTGTTAAAAATCCACTTTTCGCACTTGTGTTAGTGTTGAAAAACCACTTTTCGCACTTGTGTTGGTGCAGGAAACCACTTTTGCACTTGTATTAGTGTGGAAAAAACACTTTTTGTACTTGTGATAGTGTTGAAAAACCACTTTTCGCACTTGTGTTGGTGCAGGAAACCACTTTTGCACTTGTGTTGGTGCAGGAAACCACTTTTGCACTTGTATTAGTGTGGAAAAAACACTTTTTGCACTTGTGATAGTGTTGAAAAACCACTTTTTGCACTTGTGTTAGTGTTGAAAAACCACTTTTCGCACTTGTGTTGGTGCAGGAAACCACTTTTGCACTTGTATTAGTGTGGAAAAAACACTTTTTGCACTTGTGATAGTGTTGAAAAAACACTTTTTGCACTTGTGTTAGTGTTGCAAAACCACTTTTCGCACTTGTGTTAGTGTTAAAAAACCACTTTTCGCACTTGTGTTAGTGTTGAAAAACCACTTTTCGCACTTGTGTTGGTGCAGGAAACCACTTTTGCACTTGTATTAGTGTGGAATAAACACTTTTTGCACTTGTGATAGTGTTGAAAAACCACTTTTCGCACTTGTGTTGGTGCAGGAAACCACTTTTGCACTTGTATTAGTGTGGAAAAAACACTTTTTGCACTTGTGATAGTGTTGAAAAACCACTTTTCGCACTTGTGTTAGTGTTGAAAAACCACTTTTCGCACTTGTGTTGGTGCAGGAAACCACTTTTGCTCTTGTATTAGTGTGGAAAAAACACTTTTTGCACTTGTGATAGTGTTGAAAAAACACTTTTTGCACTTGTGTTAGTGTTGAAAAACCACTTTTCGCACTTGTGTTAGTGTTTAAAAACCACTTTTCGCACTTGTGTTCGTGTTGAAAAACCACTTTTCGCACTTGTGTTGGTGCAGGAAACCACTTTTGCACTTGTATTAGTGTGGAAAAAACACTTTTTGCACTTGTGATAGTGTTGAAAAACCACTTTTCGCACTTGTGTTGGTGCAGGAAACCACTTTTGCACTTGTATTAGTGTGGAAAAAACACTTTTTGCACTTGTGATAGTGTTGAAAAACCACTTTTCGCACTTGTGTTAGTGTTGAAAAACCACTTTTCGCACTTGTGTTGGTGCAGGAAACCACTTTTGCTCTTGTATTAGTGTGGAAAAAACACTTTTTGCACTTGTGTTAGTGTTGAAAAAACACTTTTTGCACTTGTGTTAGTGTTGAAAAACCACTTTTCGCACTTGTGTTGGTGCAGGAAACCACTTTTGCACTTGTATTAGTGTGGCAAAACCACTTTTCGCACTTGTGTTAGTGTTGAAAAACCACTTTTCGCACTTGTGTTGGTGCAGGAAACCACTTTTGCACTTGTATTAGTGTTGAAAAAACAATTTTTGCACTTGTGATAGTGTTGACAAACCACTTTTCGCACTTGTGTTGGTGCAGGAAACCACTTTCGCAATTGTGTTGGTGCAGGAAACCACTTTTGCACTTGTATTAGTGTGGAAAAAATACTTTTTGCACTTGTGATAGTGTTGAAAAACCACTTTTGGCACTTGTGTTGGTGTTGAAAAACCACTTTTCGCACTTGTGTTGGTGCAGGAAACCACTTTTGCACTTGTGTTGGTGCAGGAAACCACTTTTGCACTTGTATTAGTGTGGAAAAAACACATTTTGCACTTGTGTTAGTGTTGAAAAACCACTTTTCGCACTTGTGTTGGTGCAGGAAACCACTTTTGCATTTGTATTAGTGTTGAAAAAACACTTTTCGCACTTGTGTTAGTGTTGAAAAACCACTTTTCGCACTTGTGTTGGTGCAGGAAACCACTTTTGCACTTGTGTTGGTGTTGAAAAACCACTTTTCGCACTTGTGTTGGTGCAGGAAACCACTTTTGCACTTGTATTAGTGTGGAAAAAACACTTTTTGCACTTGTGATAGTGTTGAAAAAACACATTTTGCACTTGTGTTAGTGTTGAAAAACCACTTTTTGCACTTGTGTTGGTGCAGGAAACCACTTTTGCACTTGTATTAGTGTGGAAAAAACACTTTTTGCACTTGTGATAGTGTTGAAAAAACACTTTTTGCACTTGTGTTAGTGTTGAAAAACCACTTTTCGCACTTGTGTTAGTGTTGAAAAACCACTTTTCGCACTTGTGTTAGTGTTGAAAAACCACTTTTCGCACTTGTGTTGGTGCAGGAAACCACTTTTGCACTTGTATTAGTGTGGAAAAAACACTTTTTGCACTTGTGATAGTGTTGAAAAACCACTTTTCGCACTTGTGTTAGTGTTGAAAAACCACTTTTCGCACTTGTGTTAGTGTTGAAAAACCACTTTTCGCACTTGTGTTGGTGCAGGAAACTACTTTTGCACTTGTATTAGTGTGGAAAAACCACTTTTTACACTTGTGTTAGTGTTGAAAAACCACTTTTCGCACTTGTGTTAGTGTTGAAAAACCACTTTTCGGACTTGTGTTGGTGCAGGAAACCACTTTTGCACTTGTATTAGTGTGGAAAAACACTTTTTGCACTTGTGATAGTGTTGAAAAAACACTTTTTGCACTTGTGTTAGTGTTGAAAAACCACTTTTCGCACTTGTGTTGGTGCAGGATACCACTTTTGCACTTGTATTAGTGTGGAAAAACCACTTTTCGCACTTGTGTTAGTGTTGAAAAACCACTTTTCGCACTTGTGTTAGTGTTGAAAAACCACTTTTCGCACTTGTGTTGGTGCAGGAAACCACTTTTGCACTTGTATTAGTGTGGAAAAAACACTTTTTGCACTTGTGATAGTGTTGACAAACCACTTTTCGCACTTGTGTTAGTGTTGAAAAACCACTTTTCGCAATTGTGTTGGTGCAGGAAACCACTTTTGCACTTGTATTAGTGTGGAAAAAACACTTTTTGCACTTGTGATAGTGTTGAAAACCCACTTTTCGCACTTGTGTTAGTGTTGAAAAACCACTTTTCGCACTTGTGTTGGTGCAGGAAACCACTTTTGCACTTGTCTTAGTGTGGAAAAAACACTTTTTGCACTTGTGATAGTGTTGAAAAACCACTTTTGGCACTTGTGTTGGTGTTGAAAAACCACTTTTCGCACTTGTGTTGGTGCAGGAAACCACTTTTGCACTTGTATTAGTGTGGAAAAACACTTTTTGCACTTGTGATAGTGTTGAAAAAAACACATTTTGCACTTGTGTTAGTGTTGAAAAACCACTTTTCGCACTTGTGTTGGTGCAGGAAACCACTTTTGCACTTGTATTAGTGTGGAAAAAACACTTTTTGCACTTGTGATAGTGTTGAAAAAACACTTTTTGCACTTGTGTTAGTGTTGAAAAACCACTTTTCGCACTTGTGTTAGTGTTGAAAAACCACTTTTCGCACTTGTGTTAGTGTTGAAAAACCACTTTTCGCACTTGTGTTGGTGCAGGAAACCACTTTTGCACTTGTATTAGTGTGGAAAAAACACTTTTTGCACTTGTGATAGTGTTGAAAAACCACTTTTCGCACTTGTGTTAGTGTTGAAAAACCACTTTTCGCACTTGTGTTGGTGCAGGAAACCACTTTTGCACTTGTATTAGTGTGGAAAAAACACTTTTTGCACTTGTGATAGTGTTGAAAAAACACTTTTTGCACTTGTGTTAGTGTTGAAAAACCACTTTTCGCACTTGTATTTGTGCAGGAAACCACTTTTGCACTTGTATTAGTGTGGAAAAACCACTTTTCGCACTTGTGATAGTGTTGAAAAACCACTTTTCGCACTTGTGTTAGTGTTGAAAAACCACTTTTCGCACTTGTGTTAGTGTTGAAAAACCACTTTTCGCACTTGTGTTGGTGCAGGAAACTACTTTTGCACTTGTATTAGTGTGGAAAAACCACTTTTCACACTTGTGTTAGTGTTGAAAAACCACTTTTCGCACTTGTGTTAGTGTTGAAAAACCACTTTTCGGACTTGTGTTGGTGCAGGAAACCACTTTTGCACTTGTATTAGTGTGGAAAAACACTTTTTGCACTTGTGATAGTGTTGAAAAAACACTTTTTGCACTTGTGTTAGTGTTGAAAAACCACTTTTCGCACTTGTGTTGGTGCAGGATACCACTTTTGCACTTGTATTAGTGTGGAAAAACCACTTTTCGCACTTGTGTTAGTGTTGAAAAACCACTTTTCGCACTTGTGTTAGTGTTGAAAAACCACTTTTCGCACTTGTGTTGGTGCAGGAAACCACTTTTGCACTTGTATTAGTGTGGAAAAAACACTTTTTGCACTTGTGATAGTGTTGACAAACCACTTTTCGCACTTGTGTTAGTGTTGAAAAACCACTTTTCGCAATTGTGTTGGTGCAGGAAACCACTTTTGCACTTGTATTAGTGTGGAAAAAACACTTTTTGCACTTGTGATAGTGTTGAAAACCCACTTTTCGCACTTGTGTTAGTGTTGAAAAACCACTTTTCGCACTTGTGTTGGTGCAGGAAACCACTTTTGCACTTGTCTTAGTGTGGAAAAAACACTTTTTGCACTTGTGATAGTGTTGAAAAACCACTTTTGGCACTTGTGTTGGTGTTGAAAAACCACTTTTCGCACTTGTGTTGGTGCAGGAAACCACTTTTGCACTTGTATTAGTGTGGAAAAACACTTTTTGCACTTGTGATAGTGTTGAAAAAAACACATTTTGCACTTGTGTTAGTGTTGAAAAACCACTTTTCGCACTTGTGTTGGTGCAGGAAACCACTTTTGCACTTGTATTAGTGTGGAAAAAACACTTTTTGCACTTGTGATAGTGTTGAAAAAACACTTTTTGCACTTGTGTTAGTGTTGAAAAACCACTTTTCGCACTTGTGTTAGTGTTGAAAAACCACTTTTCGCACTTGTGTTAGTGTTGAAAAACCACTTTTCGCACTTGTGTTGGTGCAGGAAACCACTTTTGCACTTGTATTAGTGTGGAAAAAACACTTTTTGCACTTGTGATAGTGTTGAAAAACCACTTTTCGCACTTGTGTTAGTGTTGAAAAACCACTTTTCGCACTTGTGTTGGTGCAGGAAACCACTTTCGCACTTGTATTAGTGTGGAAAAAACACTTTTTACACTTGTGATAGTGTTGAAAAAACACTTTTTGCACTTGTGTTAGTGTTGAAAAACCACTTTTCGCACTTGTATTTGTGCAGGAAACCACTTTTGCACTTGTATTAGTGTGGAAAAACCACTTTTCGCACTTGTGTTAGTGTTGAAAAACCACTTTTCGCACTTGTGTTAGTGTTGAAAAAACACTTTTCGCACTTGTGTTGGTGCAGGAAACCACTTTTGCACTTGTATTAGTGTGGAAAAAACACTTTTTGCACTTGTGATAGTGTTGAAAAATACTTTTCGCACTTGTGTTAGTGTTGAAAAACCACTTTTCGCACTTGTGCTGGTGCAGGAAACCACTTTTGCACTTGTATTAGTGTGGAAAAAACACTTTTTGCACTTGTGATAGTGTTGAAAAACCACTTTTTGCACTTGTGTTAGTGTTGAAAAACCACTTTTCACATTTGTGTTAGTGTTGAAAAACCACTTTTCGCACTTGTGTTGGTGCAGGAAACCACTTTTGCACTTGTATTAGTGTGGAAAAACCACTTTTTGCACTTGTGATAGTGTTGAAAAACCACTTTTCGCACTTGTGTTAGTGTTGAAAAACCACTTTTCGCACTTGTGTTGGTGCAGGAAACCACTTTTGCACTTGTATTAGTGTGGAAAAAACACTTTTTGCACTTGTGATAGTGTTGAAAAACCACTTTTTGCACTTGCGTTAGTGTTGAAAAACCACTTTTCGCACTTGTGTTGGTGCAGGAAACCACTTTTGCACTTGTATTAGTGTGGAAAAAACACTTTTTGCACTTGTAATAGTGTTGAAAAAACACTTTTTGCACTTGTGTTAGTGTTGAAAAACCACTTTTCGCACTTGTGTTGGTGCAGGAAACCACTTTTGCACTTGTATTAGTGTGGCAAAACCACTTTTCGCACTTGTGTTAGTGTTGAAAAACCACTTTTCGCACTTGTGTTAGTGTGGCAAAACCACTTTTCGCACTTGTGTTAGTGTTGAAAAACCACTTTTCGCACTTGTGTTGGTGTTGAAAAACCACTTTTCGCACTTGTGTTGGTGCAGGAAACCACTTTTGCACTTGTGTTGGTGTTGAAAAACCACTTTTCGCACTTGTGTTGGTGCAGGAAACCACTTTTGCACTTGTATTAGTGTGGAAAAAACACTTTTTGCACTTGTGATAGTGTTGAAAAAACACATTTTGCACTTGTGTTAGTGTTGAAAAACCACTTTTTGCACTTGTGTTGGTGCAGGAAACCACTTTTGCACTTGTATTAGTGTGGAAAAACACTTTTTGCACTTGTGATAGTGTTGAAAAAACACTTTTTGCACTTGTGTTAGTGTTGAAAAACCACTTTTCGCACTTGTGTTAGTGTTGAAAAACCACTTTTCGCACTTGTGTTAGTGTTGAAAAACCACTTTTCGCACTTATGTTGGTGCAGGAAACCACTTTTGCACTTGTATTAGTGTGGAAAAAACACTTTTTGCACTTGTGATAGTGTTGAAAAACCACTTTTCGCACTTGTGTTGGTGCAGGAAACCACTTTTGCACTTGTATTAGTGTGGAAAAAACACTTTTTGCACTTGTGATAGTGTTGAAAAAACACTTTTTGCACTTGTGTTAGTGTTGAAAAACCACTTTTCGCACTTGTGTTTGTGCAGGAAACCACTTTTGCACTTGTATTAGTGTGGAAAAACCACTTTTCGCACTTGTGTTAGTGTTGAAAAAACACTTTTTGCACTTGTGATAGTGTTGAAAAAACACTTTTTGCACTTGTGTTAGTGTTGAAAAACCACTTTTTGCACTTGTGTTAGTGTTGAAAAACCACTTTTCGCACTTGTGTTGGTGCAGGAAACCACTTTTGCACTTGTATTAGTGTGGAAAAAACACTTTTTGCACTTGTGATAGTGTTGAAAAAACACTTTTTGCACTTGTGTTAGTGTTGCAAAACCACTTTTCGCACTTGTGTTAGTGTTAAAAAACCACTTTTCGCACTTGTGTCAGTGTTGAAAAACCACTTTTCGCACTTGTGTTGGTGCAGGAAACCACTTTTGCACTTGTATTAGTGTGGAAAAAACACTTTTTGCACTTGTGATAGCGTTGAAAAACCACTTTTCGCACTTGTGTTGGTGCAGGAAACCACTTTTGCACTTGTATTAGTGTGGAAAAAACACTTTGCACTTGTGATAGTGTTGAAAAACCACATTTTGCACTTGTGTTAGTGTTGAAAAACCACTTTTCGCACTTGTGTTGGTGCAGGAAACCACTTTTGCTCTTGTATTAGTGTGGAAAAAACACTTTTTGCACTTGTGATAGTGTTGAAAAAAGACTTTTTGCACTGTGTTAGTGTTGAAAAACCACTTTTCGCACTTGTGTTAGTGTTAAAAATCTACTTTTCGCACTTGTGTTAGTGTTGAAAAACCACTTTTCGCACTTGTGTTGGTGCAGGAAACCACTTTTGCACTTGTATTAGTGTGGAAAAAACACTTTTTGCACTTGTGATAGTGTTGAAAAACCACTTTTCGCACTTGTGTTAGTGTTGAAAAACCACTTTTCGCACTTGTGTTGGTGCAGGAAACCACTTTTGCTCTTGTATTAGTGTGGAAAAAACACTTTTTGCACTTGTGATAGTGTTGAAAAAACACTTTTTGCACTTGTGTTAGTGTTGAAAAACCACTTTTCGCACTTGTGTTGGTGCAGGAAACCACTTTTGCACTTGTATTAGTGTGGAAAAACCACTTTTCGCACTTGTGTTAGTGTTGAAAAACCACTTTTCGCACTTGTGTTAGTGTTGAAAAACCACTTTTCGCACTTGTGTTGGTGCAGGAAACCACTTTTGCACTTGTATTAGTGTGGAAAAAACACTTTTTGCACTTGTGATAGTGTTGACAAACCACTTTTCGCACTTGTGTTAGTGTTGAAAAACCACTTTTCACAATTGTGTTGGTGCAGGAAACCACTTTTGCACTTGTATTAGTGTGGAAAAAATACTTTTTGCACTTGTGATAGTGTTGAAAACCCACTTTTCGCACTTGTGTTAGTGTTGAAAAACCACTTTTCGCACTTGTGTTGGTGCAGGAAACCACTTTTGCACTTGTCTTAGTGTGGAAAAAACACTTTTTGCACTTGTGATAGTGTTGAAAAACCACTTTTGGCACTTGTGTTGGTGTTGAAAAACCACTTTTCGCACTTGTGTTGGTGCCGGAAACCACTTTTGCACTTGTATTAGTGTGGAAAAAACACTTTTTGCACTTGTGTTAGTGTTGA